>NW_019396348.1:73893-267273 GCF_000591075.1 Eurytemora carolleeae | reverse complement strand
GGGGGGGGGGGTCAAATTGACCCCTCCCCAGCGGGAATAGGGTTAAAAAATAAATTTTTCTCAGATTTGTTTGTTTAATTTGGTGCATTTTCAAAAATAATATATGTCACAACTTTTTTCTTGGTAAAATCTTTCAAATTTGTTCTCCCATAAACTTTGCCTGGTCCCCAGGGCATGCAAGTAGCTATTATGCAAATAAAACGAGATTATCATTTCAGAAAGAGTTTAAATAAACTGACTGAACAAAAATAATCCGAACTCAATCCATACCAAAAATATGATTATAAATTTTATAAATTAAAGTGTAAATTGATTACTTTTAATAGTTAATTTACAAAATGAAATAAATTGCATTCATTGAGGTTCATTTTCAGTTAAGTCTGCAAACTTTTGTTTGGATAATTAATTATTAATAATTAATTAATGAATTTGTTTGAAATCTCATCATTACTTGTTTTTGTGCTTCCTTTCATTCTTCCTTTCATTCTTCCTTTCATTCTTTCATTCATTCTTCCTTTCATTCTTCCTTTCATTCTTTCATTCTTCCTTTCATTCTTCCTTTCATTCTTCCTTTCATTATTTCATTCTTCCTTTCATTCTTCCTTTCATTCTTCCTTTCATTCTTCCTTTCATTCTTTCATTCTTCCTTTCATTTTTCCTTTCATTCTTCCTTTTATTCTTTCTTTCATTCCTCCTTTCATTCTTCCTTTCATTCTTCCTTTCATTCCTCCTTTCATTCTTCCTTTCATTCTTTCATTCTTCCTTTCATTCTTCCTTTTATTTTTCCTTTTATTCTTCCTTTCATTCTTCCTTTCATTCTTCCTTTCATTCTTCCTTTTATGCTATACATTATCAAGTTTTCAATTTGCAATATAGTAAACTAAATTAAAATAAAAAGTATTGAACTTTTGTTGGTTTTTAAACTTTTAAACTGTTTTAGCTGTTTAAAGATCCAGCTATTTCAAATGAACCAATTAAATGATTCCGATTTATGCAATGGCATCCGTTAAACTTTTATCTGATCAATATTTTGGCAGATATCGTCGTTTTTTTAAGCTGAAAAACTGTTTGAATCTGACGATTTCCTCTATTGTTTCTCAGACGGAAATGCAAAAACCACTTTTTGCAATATAGAGAAAGCACAATAAAATATAAATAAATAAATAAAATATAAATAAATAAATAAAATATAAATAAATAAATAAAATATAAATGAATAAATATCTCATGCATTCTTGACTAGACAAAGCTGGTAAGGGTACCTGTAAGGGTACCACCTGTTGTGAATCGGACATGCAACTTTGTAAAATTACGTTTCAAGTCCCATTAACGAATGAAAACTTATAAAATCCCAAGTCCTAATATTTGTGAAATGTTTGTGTTCCTAATAAAAGTATTCGAAATCAAACTTTTGATATAAATCATATTTTCAGAGAAAGTTCGAAACTCCCTTTTATCGAAAAAGACCGGATTTCAATCTGGGGCTGGAGTTTTGGAGGATTTCTTGTTCCAAAAATAATAGCAAAAAATAACAGGTACAAAAAATCCGCGAAATTATTTTTTTTTGTGAAAACCTAATCTTTCTACATTTAGAATTTGATTTGTGTATTCTTTTCCTAAACTTCATAAACTATAATAATAATAATAAGAAATTATACTTGAATTGAATTTTCCATTTTGTCACATTCAAGATGTGGTTCAGATATTGATACTGATCATTGTTCCAGGATTTTGTCATAATTCTTTAATTTATCAATAGATTTCTATGAAACTTTGACCCAGAGCATTTTTTATAAAAATAATTGATTTTAGAAGAACTTTTTATTGTTCACTTTTATTGTCTGTTCACTTTTCAAAATATTTTTAAACATGAAACAAATAAAAACAATTTCTGCTTCTCTTAAAATATGTTAAAATATGTTAAATATGTTAAAATGTGTTAAAATATGTTAAAATATGTTAAAATATGTTAAAATATTTTAAAATATGTTAGGAGAAAGTTTAGATTTCCAGTTTTCTTTACTTCTCATTTCCTTTGAAAAGGATGCATGCCTGTAATTGCATTTAAACCTTGTGCAAAACTGATTCAAACACCTTTTCTAACAAATAAATTTTTTACATTAGAAATAAAATTTCTATGATTATGTAAAAATATGGAATAGGAAGACGACATTGTGCAACTTAATTAAAGCCTAAATGAGCCATACATCGAAAGAATTTATCTAATGTCGTCTTAACAATTTTTCAATGGGTTTTATATTATTTTACGTAAATCTCAATATTTGCGAAAATAAATAAATAGACATGAATTTTCGGGAACAGTTTTAAAGAGCTTATTATAATCATTTAATTAAAAAAACTAAATGTCTGCAACATTCCATTATCAGAAAGTTAAAAATACGACATTTGATGAATTGTTCCGATGTAAGGCTATTTATGGTTTAACTGTAGTTATAAAGAAAAAAATGTTACCATAACCAACATGCATGATGTAACACGACTTTTTTTCAAGAATTTTAATATTAGATATCATGGTCTATTTAAAATATGTAGAAGCCCGTAAATTTACTAGTTAAACAAATGTTAAAAATGAAATGATAAAAAACAACTAAAAAAAATTTAAAAATAGGATATTTGATCAAGATGAATTAAAATGGCAAGCGATAACATGTGACGCAGTTGTTTTGATTTTAAATAGCAGACCTTTTAAAAATATGTAGAAGCACGTAAGATGTTTTTGAAACAATTGTTAAACAAATATTGAAAATTAATTGAAGTACATATCTACATGATACAAAATAATTTAATGACAATTTGAAACTAGAATATATTTGGTCATGGTGACATAAAATCCTAAAAGAATGAACAAACAGACAGAAAACCCTCTCCAGTATATTTCGTGAAAAGTGTATAAGGATCAAGTGAAAGCTATGATATAGTGAATATATATTAAATATGGCTGGAACATAGATTTTCCTTATAGCTTAAGCTATCATAAAAAGATGTAAATAGTAAATACCGCCAAACTGAACAAATAAACGAAGTTAACAGGGTTAAATAAACGTTGCTACGTATATGAATTAAGTTTTTATCTAGTATTCTAGCATTCTACTATTCTAGTATTCTAGTATTCTTGTATTCTAGTATTTTACTATTTTAGTATTCTAGTATTCCATTATTCTAGTATTATAGTATTATAGTATTATAGTATTCTGGTATCCTAGTATCCTAGTATTCTAGTATTCTAGTATTCTAATATTCTATTATTCTGGTATTCTAGTATTCTAGTATTCTAGTATTCTAGTATTCTAGTATTCTAGTATTCTAGTATTCTAGTATTCTGGTATCCTAGTATCCTAGTATTCTAGTACTCTAGTACTCTAGTATTCTAATATTCTATTATTCTGGTATTCTAGTATTCTAGTATTCTAGTATTCTAGTATTCTAGTATTCTAGTATTCTAGTATTCCATTATTCTAGTATTATAGTATTATAGTATTATAGTATTCTAGTATCCTAGTATCCTAGTATTCTAGTATTCTAGTATTCTAATATTCTATTATTCTGGTATTCTAGTATTCTAGTATTCTAGTATTCTAGTCTTCTAGTCTTCTAGTATTCTGGTATTCTGGTATTCTGGTATTCTGGTATTCTGGTATTCTGGTATTCTGGTATTCTGGTATTCTAGAACTAGTATTCTAGTATTCTAGTATTCCAGTATTCCAGTATTCCAGTATTCCAGTATTCCAGTATTCCAGTATTCCAGTATTCCAGTATTCCAGTATTCCAGTATTCTAGTATTCTAGTATTCTAGTATTCCAGTATTCCAGTATTCCAGTATTCCAGTATTCCAGTATTCCAGTATTCCAGTATTCCAGTATTCTAGTATTCTAGTATTCTAGTATTCTAGTATTCTAGTATTCTAGTATCTATCTATTTCTAGATTTGGACTGAACTTGATAAAGTCTGGGATAGCTGTATCACCTGTGGCTAAGTGGCAGTATTATGGTAGGTTTAACAATTTATCTTATACATCTTGCTTCTCACATTTTCATCTTGTTTAAAGGGAAAGTATTCAAATTACCTTAATCTTTTTATTATAGATTCTATGCACAGGCAAAGGTACATTTGTACTCCGACATCAGCTGATATATCTTTGTATTCTAGATAATGGGTACACGGAGAGGTACATGTGTACTCTAGCATATTAGCTGATATATTCTTGTATTCTAGATTATGTGTACACGGAAAGGTACATGTGTACTCTAGCATCAGCTGATATATTCTTGTATTCTAGATTATGTGTACACGGAAAGGTACATGTGTACTCCGACATCAGCTGATATATCCTTGCATTCTAGATTCTGTGTACACAGAGAGTTGTGTGTAATAAATGTTGGGTGAGGGAGGGGGTGTAGAGGCGCCATGATCCCCGCAAAAATGATCTCCGAGCAGAGACAGAATGGCGGGAGGCTTGGTGACGTCACTGAGGCTGGGAGACCAGTTTTGCGGGGCTTGGAGGTAATTCTGCAAATCCTGAGGCTCGGGGGTCATTTTTGCGGGGATCATGGCGCCTCTGCACCCCCTCCCTCGTTGGGTAAACATGATATTCTGTGAACCTGCAGTATGTCGTAGTACATAATTAGATATCTATGTTTGTTAACTTGTACGTAAAACCCATTTTTCATTGACACTGTGTTTTAATTGAATGCGTAGCATGATGAGCTTAAATCATGTGATACGTCTAATGAGGTACATCTTTGATTACAGTGTAGAGTAATTTGGTTTTCGTTGAAACATACAAATTGATTGCTATTATCCTGTTGAAAAAACTACAATCGTTGCCTTGAATTTAGGCTTGATCTATAGACCGCTATTGTCCAGTTACATAGCAAATGAGATCACACGCATTGATGGTGGCTTTGATAGTTCACGGGATTTTAGTCGTATGGATAGTGTCCTGTTTGAGACATTGATCAATAGATCGCTATTGTCCTTGTTGACATAGCAAACAAGATCCCGCCCAGTGGTAGTGGCAATAATAGTTCACGGGATTGTAGCCGAGTGGATCATTCCTGTTTGCGACATTTATCATTTGATTGCTAGTGTCCATATTGACACTGATAGCATAACAGGATCGTGCCCTTTGATTTGGCATTGATAGTTACGAGCTTCCGATTAATATTGATAGCTAACGAGATTGTATCTGGGTTTAAACATTGATAGCTAAGTGAAACTGAACTGTACCCGGATAGGTACTGGTTCTAGTAATTGTTATGGAGTAGGTGTTTCCTACATGTGTACTCCAACATCAGTTGATATATCCTTGTTTTCTAGATAATGTGTACACGGAAAGGTACATGTTTACTCTAGCATCAGCTGGTATATTCTTGTATTCTAGATTATGTGTACAAGGAGAGGTACATGTGTACTCCATCATCAGCTGATATATTCTTGTATTCTAGATTCTGTGTACAAGGAGAGGTACATGTGTACTCCATCATCAGCTGATATATCCTTGTATTCTAGATTCTGTGTACACGGAGAGGTACATGTGTACACCGACATCAGCTGATAACTGGGAAGGGTACGACCAAGCGGATCTCACCAAGTAAGAAACTGATTTAATTATATAATTCTATTTGACATTTTTGGGTCTGTGCCTCCGTGGAAACGTTCATTTTTTAATACTCAATCTTGAAATAAATATAATATTTGCATATTTGAATAATTATTTTATAGAGCCTATTTAAGAAAGTCACAGGAAAAAAAGGTTTCTTAAACAAAGCTTGTAATTAAAAACTTGGTTAAACAGTCCCAATTTCCTGAAGTCCTAGGATCAAAATGACTCTGGAAATTAAGTCCTGAGTCTTTTATTCCTTGGACTTTTTCCTAAAATAATATGGGGGCTGTCAATAAAGTCTCAGGAAATAAGATCACAGGAATTAAAGTCCTGAGGAAAAATATCCGAAGAAAAAGAAACCACGAATCAAAGTCCTAAGTCTTCTGAAAATGAGGTCATGTCTGAGACGTTTTCATAAAAAGGACTTTTCTTTTCTATGCATCTGCATATTAGATATTGCCAGGAGCGTTTTTAATATCATGGCATTTTTTCCATGGCTGTAAACATTCTTTGTTTCCGTGGATTTTCTACTGAGAGGACTTTATTTCCGGGACGTTTTTGTATAATTTAAAGGATTTTTTTTCCACAGGACTTTAGGACTTTATTTCCGAAAACCTTTTTTTTCAGAGAATTTTATTGGCGGTTACTGATTTCATAATAGTTGTACTTCTCTTACGATGTACGTTTTCTGGAACTAGTTTAACCCCTTCAGTCTTCATACGGACCCGGAGCTGATGTAACCAGTGTGAGCTCAATAGCTCAGAATAGGGATAGTTCCATTGATGTAACCCCTTCAGCACGGATTAACATAGCATAAATCTAGATTAACCCGGTGGGAGCGATCGACGCACCCCCCCCCCCTATTTTTTTGCCCTAGCACTCTTATTTTTGACACGATCGCCATGCAATTTTTTGACTTTTCATAAATAGAAATTTATTTGTAAAATTTTTTTTTAATGCATAGGGTAGGGTACAAGGCGGTAAAAAGTACGGTCGGTGTAAAGCTTTAGATCTAAAAACTATATTTTTAGAAAGGACCTGAAAAATGTATGTAGAAACATGTGTCCCACTTTGATATTTGTTTTAAACAAAAAAAATATTTTTACATTTGTTGACCCTTTTTTGGCATTTTTTGAACCCTCCTTCCCTAGCACCTAAACTATTGAAGTTATCGGCATAGTTTTTTTTTAAATTTATGAATAGAGAAATAGTTAAACTGATAAATGTTCAGAGTAGGCCAACTGTTGAACTAGACATACCTAGTTCAAATACTAGTTGAACTTGCTATTTATAAAATCACATTGAAGCTGTTGTGTTAGGTTAGACCCAGGTTATTTTCTCTCTGTTTTTCAAGAAAACATTGATCCAACCCTTCACGCAGGATTCTACTTTATTCTTTTCATTATCGTTTATTCTATTCTATTCTATTCTATATTATTCTTTTCTATTCTATTCTATTTTATTTTATTATATTCTATCATATTCTTTTCTATTCATTCTATCCTATTCTATTCTATTCTTAAAGAATGTGAGTTATTTAAAAGACATTAATGGCGTACTCTAGGGGTTAAATAGGCCTGGGTGGGGTTTACACATATTAATAATAAACAGATAAAATATGTCTCTTCATTTTTTGCCCTCATCAAAAGGCACCCATTACTTCTGTCATATATTATTAAACCGTTGTATTCCCATAGAAGTTGGGACCTTGAAAGTCTAAAGTTTGAAAATTATCATAATTGGCTGGTTTATAATATATAATAAGCAATCATATTGATTATTCATAACAGTTTCATTTAATGTCATATTTAACATATTTGAATAGATTAAACTTAGTTTTGATGGATTCAACACACACAATCTTAATGAAAAAAATGATTAGACTGATACAAATTTTAATATTATATTTACAATAACCTGTCCACACTTTTTTATTTTCTGCTTAATCCTCACTTTTTGGATATCCCTGCTGTGTTCCAACCAATGAGAGTTCTCGCATTGATTGTGCAAATAATTTCTCGGCTTCTAATTGGCGGTTCGGTTTCTGCAATGGACACCCACTTTAGACACATTCCTAGATATTAAAGGGACTGTAAAGGAAAATGAAAGGGGGTATAGGATAAAACCTAAAAATCTCAGGAGTTGAACAATGCATATGACATCTATGATCTATCTGATGTTCTTGTCTCGAGAAATTGACATAAAACTGTGTCAAAGGAATTGAGTTTTTGTCACAAACTCTGATTTTCTTATCCCTATATCTTTGCATTTCAATGTCAGAGATCTTAGATATTTCAAACTGTGAAATATTTTAGATCAAGTAATAATAGTTTGAAATATCAAAGGTTAACACCATCAGGTTGCAAAGATATAGCGATTTTAAAAATCAGAATTTGTGACTAAACCTCAATTCCTCGACTTAGGGTTTCCATTCGCAAAACTTTTGTGCAATTTTTGCGGAACGAAACGCAAAATTTTTCTTTCTTTGCGCATCACTTTTGCGCGAAAAAACAACAATTTGCGCAATCATTTGCAAAATTTATTTCGCGCAAATTTGCCCTATTCCGCTTTTGCGAAACTCAAGTTTTGCGCAATTCCGCAATTTCTTTTTTTAAATCTAAATATTTTGTAGCAGAGATTAAAATATTACATTTGTATGCAAGTTTACAACTTTCATAAATGGAAAAACTACATTATTTATTTTCTATATAAATGATTCATATGATAGGCACAGATTAGACTTTGAATGCCAATCACTTCCTTCAGAGTTGACATCACACCTCTGTTTCTTCTCCTTCTCCGGTTGACGGGTCGAGAAACTCTAGAAAATGAGAAAAATTCTTCTCAGGTTAAGCTTGATATCCAGTCCTAGGTCCACTCCTTCCCTATACAACTCCAAGAGTTTATGTGTAATTCTCATTATGTTTGTGTTTTAAACTCCCCGCCATAGCAACAGATGGGTCAGCTGGTATCAGGCTAGGAGAGAGAGAGTCACAGAGATGCTAGCAGGGTTAGGGGGAGACTGAAAAATTTCGTAAAAATCAAACGGTTGGTGACGGTGTGAGTTTCTTAGAATTCAATTCTGGAAAAATCTTGTTTTGGTCACTTTTACATAATTGACCAATGACAGTTAAGAAGAGTTCAAATCTCACAATTTTCTCGACAATTTTAGTTTTGGACATGCATATTTCCTAAAAGTGGATTCTTCAGGCATTGCATTATTTTATATGAGATTAAAAAGATTTCAGAAATTTGATTTAAAAAATTTAAGAATATAATTCATACTTGATTAGGCAATATTTTTAAGGGTCACTTGAAATTATTTAATAGGATTAAAATATTGCCAAGTTTCATGCACTCTCTGATTTCTATTTTATTGATTTTGGTCCCTTAATTTAAACTTTTTGTAACTGGAAGTAACCAATTGAGTGTAGTATAATCGTTATTACGTCACCGGGAACTTCAGCCAATGGCAGTGCAGTATACTGGTCACGAGATATATGTCTGTAACACGTGACAACAATATTGTACTGCTTAATAATATGAATTTTCGTTTAAAGATACACTTTTATATCAATTTCTCGAGACAGGGACATCAGATGGATGTATTATATGAATCGTTTAATGCATGAGATTCTCAGGTTTCATCCTAAACCCCCTTTCATATTTCCTTTACAGTTCCCTTAATGTAAGATGAAATTAATCTTTTAATTAGAAAAAAAATCGGATATTGCAAGCATTGATCTTGATATTCACAATTATAAAATATATTAGAAAATAATAATTTCATGTTTCTTCATACTTCTTTGTTTAACTTTTTGCTGATATGATTTATATTATTTAAGACTTTTTCATATTCTTGTCAGATCACGAAACGAATCATTTGGTCTTACAGCTTATTCAAACTTCTCTGAGCTCTAATATACTCTTCACATGATTTATATTTTCAATCAACAATATTTATTCATCAAAACATGTTATTTCCACTCAATATTTTTCTCAAACATGCTAATTTTTTCTCATTTTCTACCCCCCCCCCTTTTCCGATGATAAAAGAGCTTTTACATGAGGCAGCTGATTTATTAGCTATCTATCTATCTAGGGACATGAAGGACATGAAGGATGATCAGCTGTTGCTGGTACATGGAACAGCTGACGAAAATGTACAACTTGTACATACAATGCTTCTCACCAAGAAGTTAACATATTATGGAATAGTGTTTAATCAAATGGTAAATTATTTAGAATTTCGTCATAACTTACGTAATATAAAGACAACATTTTACAAAATCTTTCCAGACTGTGATTTGTTACAAACTCTATTTGATTTTTATCAATTTTTAATTTATATTAGGCTCATCTTCTATTTCGAATTTTAATTGTGGCTTTATATGTGAGCATTTTCTCTTTGTACATTAAAAAACAAAAACAAAAAAACGTTTGCCGATTTCACAATATTTTTTCACGACTTCTAAAATTTTACAAAATAAATAACGTTTAAACACAAAAATTTTAATTTGTGATCATTCATAAACCTCCTCTGGGGTCACGTAAGGTCCCACACAACATTTGGGCCCGATCGGTTCAGCCGTTTTAATGTTTTTTGGATACAAACAAGCAAAAACACAAACAAACACCATAACACCCAGACAGATAGACAATATAGATTGTATGAATAAAGATAAAAGGAGAACTGTTCGATCCCAGATCTGTTAAATCCACTTCAAAACTTTGTGAGTCAGGAATTTAATTAAATAAATTTCTGAGATTTTTAGTCTTTAAAGGTCAGATTTCACTAAATTTTCAAAATTATCAAAATTAAACCCTTGCATTAGTACCTTGCCTATTAGGGGCTGGTTCATTTGTGTGTAGTCCCGTTTTGCCTGGTATCAAGGTACTAATAAAATTGGAAAGTTATTTGCGGTCGCGTATACTCTGCGTACATATTGAAACCAGTTCTCTCTGGGCGGAATTTGTAAACAAGAATAGATGCATCAGTGTTCGTTTTGGATCCTAGGAGGATGAAAGCATTTAATTTTGATAATTTTGAAAATTTTCATAATAGTTTCCTATGACCAGAATAATTCATAGATTATTTTTGTGAAAATTGATTCCATGTCAGGCTGTGACACCCGTCTTGTGCAGTACAAAAAATGCGTACATCTTTGAAATAACTTTCCTTGCATTAGTACCTTGACAGGTATAATGTGTATGCGTACTGTACGTACAGCTCGCTCTAGCTGGTTAGATCTTGAAATGAACCGGAAATGAACAGTGAGAAGAAGATGACCCATTTGGTGTATTGTACCGTTTTGCCGTCTATAGTCTGTATCTGTACTGTACAACTGTATCTGTACTGTACAACTGTATCTGTACTGTACAACTGTATCTGTACTGTACAACTGTATCTGTACTGTACAACTTGCCTGAAAATCAGTTCCGTAATTCAACTGAACCAGAGTTTTCAATGAAAAGTACAAAATAATCTGCAATTAGAAATGTAATCATATTGATCTCACACTTTGTGTACTGTCATGTTTTACCAAAGAGAATAGAATATGTTAGAGTGGAATTTAGCAAATCTCTCGGTATGAATTTTGTTTGTCCCTTTCGGCATAGACGCATAGAGTCTATGTGAAATGATCATTGGTCAATTATGAAACCAGCCTATTTCATAATTTGGTTTTCTTTTAATATTAATTTTAGATTTTCTATAAAATGATGTTCCAGGGCCCAAAAGGTTATATAGCACAAATATGTGAAGTACACCTGCAGTATGGAAACAGTACAACAAAAATGGCCGTTTTACACTTTTTTTCTAGTAAATTCCTCTCTAATATATTTTCTATTCTCATTGTGTACTGTCCTATTTAACCATCTATAAGTCTGCATGTTTACTGTACAGCTTGTCTGAAAATAAGGCCGGTTCCTCAAATGAACCAGATGTTCAGTGAAATTTTAACAGAAAAATGCACAAATCAAAGTATTTTATTCCAGTACTTTCATCTTAAAAAGAATATATCTGGCTTTTGACTTTTTATCGCTCGCTTGAAATGTTTTCACAATGGAAACCATATTCTTGTTAGTGATGCTTAAATTGGCAATATAATCCCTGTGAAGAAGAATAAATCCTATGTTAAATCATTCGAAATAATCTAAACCTTGGCTCTTTGGGAAACCCCCATATTGAGATAAACCTTTTATATTAGAAAAATTGTTTTGCTAACTTTTTCGCATAAATATTTGCAAAATTTCGTTTCCAAACTAAATTTTTATATTTAAGTTACAAAAAATCTTTAAACAGTGTCCGAATTTAATGAATTTGAGCCGCGTCTTAAATCCGCCTAAAACCGGTTTCAATTGAGCACCGGCTTAAATCTTAAAACATTGAATACAATTTTAAGTGAAACCTACCATATTTGAGCCGCGGCTTAAATTTAAGCCGCCGCTCAACTTTAAATTCGGCCTCAGGTTAGAAAAAATTTGCAAAAATGTTAAAAATGTCTGAAAATGACAATTTTTAAAACCAGGCTAAGAATATTGTCGTGGTTTCAATGAGATATTAATCAAAATTTGAGGCAAAGTTCCTGAGTTATGATCGGACATACGTAAACAAACAAACAGACAAACTGAGATTTTCATATAGAAAATAACATGTAATTGAAACTACAACAAAAAACATATTTGTCCATCTTAATAATACAATTTATGGCATCATTTATAACTTTTTATTTGGTTTTAAGAAAAAATTGAATATTGACATTATCAATCATTTAAGCAAGAATATGACAAAAGTACATATGTAAATTTTAAGAAAATGGTGAAAATTTACATTTTCATGAATTTAGAATAAATGTACAGGGTTTTTAGCACGTTACGTCGAGCAGGTCAGTCAACGAGATGTACAAATTGAGATCTTTCTAAATTTGTCTTTCTCATGGTGTATTTAGAATAACCCCCCGGAAAGGAATGATTTTTAAGATTTATTAATTTCCGAAATTCAGTGAAAAACCTTTAAAAAGTACTGGGGTTTAAAAAAAATTCAAAGCGGGGGGGGGGGGAAATGATTTTCAAAGAAAATATTCACCCTTGTGTCAGTCTCATCTTTTCTGAAATACCTTCTACATATTTTCTTAAATTTATTCTTCGTAAAGGTTTATTATTCCACTTTGAAGAATATTTGCATATATCTCTGCAAATTATTTCTGCGCCAAAATTCTAAGTTCAAAGTTTGAACTTTCAAATTTCTATTTAGGACAAATTAAACATTAAACCACGAACTCTAGTTTCTTGATGGGATATGGGATATCTAGTTTATCTTGATGAAAACCATGTTTAAATATATTTTGATGGGATATGTTTAGATATATATCCTGATGAGAACCATGTTTAGATATATCGAGATGGGAACCATGTTTAGATATATCCTAATGGGACCCATTTTTAGATATATCCTGATGGGAACCATGTTTAGATATATCCTGATGAGAACCATATTTAGATATATCCTGATGGGAACCATGTTTAGATATATCCTGATGGGAACTTTGCTAAGATATTTCCTGATGGGGAACCATGTTTAGATATATCCTTATGGAAACCTTGATTAGATATATCCTAATAGGAACCATGTTTAGATATATCCTGATGAGAACCATGGACTGGTTGGCGTGCTACCCCACCTATTCTCCTTGATGGAGGATTTCCTGCTGTCCACCCTGGGCAACTCTACCATCGTCTTCCCTGAGGACGTGACCTACACACTCTCTGATATGTTAACAAACTAGATTCATACTTTCCTTCTACACCTTGTCAAATTTAACTCTGGAATAGGAACACAGACTAGATATATACAGACTCCAAATCAACTTTCACGGGATGGGCGGGCCAAGCTGGCCTACAATCGAACCGGCACAACATGCTATATTCTTTAAGGTTATTGGCTGCCATCTAACTGCCACTTGTAGCATATAATAAACTTTCAAGGGTTAAGGTTTACAATTTAAAAGAAATACTCTTTTTACCATTAAACATACAATTTATAAATTTAATGTATTTTTAAAGGTTTTGTATTTAGTATCCAAAGAATCCTTAAATATCTCTAAAATACAGATGTCTGTTTATTGGTCGTGTACTCCAGTAGGAACATGTTGTGGAAAATATCGCATATTCTAGCCTTCAATAGATCTCTGTATTCTCATATCTCTAGGGATAGGCATTATAAATGAACAATTGTGCACTGTACACTGCATATACAGACCCATTTCACTTAAAGGGACTGTAAGCATAATTTCAAGTGATCCTCCATTCAAAAATGGCAATGCCCGTTTCACATTTGTGCCCTGAAACCTTTATGTAAATCGGACATTGCAATCTTTGCATGAAGGATCACTTGAAATTACGCTTACAGTCCCCTTAATAACTTGATTTTAAACCTATTTGTAAAATTATTTGCTTTATAACAACATTAAACACAAATAAGATACTTAAATACTTTAATATCGTCTTCCCATCCCAGAGTTTTTTTGGGCTTACTTTGTTCTCTAGTCCATTTGTTCTTGTTTAAAAAGTGCATTTTTATTCAATTTTATGATAAAATATGTTTATTCTATTTTATGATAAAATATGTTTATCAAAATTGAATTTTCCTCGTCTTTCTAGGTTCACAGTACATATCTTTCTGAGGTGAAAAAAATGTTATTTGCAATTTTAAAAAAAACATAGAATTGGTATTTAAAGGGATTGCATTCTTAATACAAATGACCCTCCATGTCCGATTTACAACGATACCCTTTAAACCTATATTTAATCATTTTAGTTTCTAGCTTGAAAAGTGTTTAATTCTTAAAATTCCTCCCATTGTTTCTGTAAGATATATGTGCAAGTCACTTTTGTAGAGAAACCTCAATCGACAAAAATAACTTTTAAAGAGTTAAACATGGATATCTAATTTTTTCTAGACCGGACAAAAATTGAAAAGTTATCACTGTGAATCGGGTGTGCCACTTTATAATTGGAGAGCCACTTCAAACTATGACTACAGTCCCTAGCTGTAAGCTCCCTGTATTGTAGTTTAAACTATTCACCGTGAAACCAAAACCTTTAGAACTTTCTGATGAAACCGATGAAATTTGTGGACATTGTTAACCATCAAAGATTATATATCCAAGATAATGCAATCTCATAAAACGGGGGAATTTCTGTCTTTTCAACAATGGAGACAAAAATTAAGGTTTATAGAAGTACATTCATAAAGTGAGTTTAGTACAAACTTAAAGGGAGTGTTCGCAAAAAAATGAAAGGGGGTATAGAGACTTCCGGCGAAAAATTATCTCTTTTGACTAATCAATAACTTCTATTTGTTGCGTTTTAAAGGGAGAACATTTTTTTAAAACGACTTATACTGGAGAACGTAGCGTCCATACAAATTCAGAAAGTTGCAATATACGACTCATATCGTAAAATAATTAATTTAATTTCAAACAAATCATTAAGATATTACAACCTAAGGTAATCGATTATTTTTCGATGCATTCCTATGAAGTTAATTTTTCATAATATTGTTGTTTGTTTTATGTACATTGCACTTAAAACGACTTTTATATCCGCTAGGTGTCTCTGCCACGTGTAATCATTCAAAGCATCGAGAGCTGAGACATCTGGCGGCCAACTATTTCAGCGTTTTAAGTGCATTGTATACTAAGAAATATCAAATATTAACTATTTACGAATGCGTCGAAAAATGATCTATGACTGTATGGGTTGTAATATCTGAATGAATTGTTTGAAATTAAATTGATTTTTTACGATACAAGTCGTATATTGCAACTTTCTGGATTTATATGGACGCTAAGTTCTTCAGTGTAAGTTGTTTTTAACAATTTTCTAATTATAGACGCAACAGATAGAACTTAGAAGTAAAATTAGTAATGATCAAAACCGTTTTTTTTCGCCGTAAGCCTATATACCCCCTTTCATTTTTCGCGAACACTAACCATTATTGTACATTTTGTCTTTATAAAAAAACTATTTATTTCATTTTAATAATTATATGAAGACATGCCTACAACAAATATTGTGGTTTTAATCTAAACTGAAATGAAAAATTAAATAGCTCTAGAACTAATGTTCTCCGGTTTTACCTGAAATGTTTACTGATCTTATTGTTTTATTATTTAATTAAGTTTGCATTTGTGGATTAAAAAATCCAATTAGCCCTTTTTTCTAAAACTTTTGGGGTTGGAGAATCGATGCAGTAAGATCGATAATTAATAATGATCCTAAATTCACAAAGATTAAAGGCCTAAGGTGGAAAATTTTGTATCTTAAAGGGACTGTT
Source organism: Eurytemora carolleeae (assembly GCF_000591075.1). Classification (NCBI taxonomy): domain Eukaryota; kingdom Metazoa; phylum Arthropoda; class Copepoda; order Calanoida; family Temoridae; genus Eurytemora; species Eurytemora carolleeae. Next base: position 251,311 of record NW_019396348.1, on the reverse strand, counting down.
TAGGAAAAATTAAAGTGGGTATAGGCTAAAACCTTAGCACTTCAGAAGATGATAGCGACCTATATGAGTTCTATCTGGGGCTGGGTGTTAACGATTGTTCTTTTAGGAGAACCAACTGAACTATCAAGAGCGATTCCATTGTTCAGAAAAAAGAACAAACGCAAAATCAGGAATGCATTCTTATTGTCAAGAACGTGTTATAAGTCGGGAACGCATTTTAAATCAGAAATTTGTTCTAAATTATCTAGAAATTTTTAAAAGTTCTTTTAAATTCGATCACCTGACCCCCCCCCCTCACTCTAAATCTCCCCCTTCCCCCGCCTTCCTCTCCCGTGAGGGAGGGCAGTGTTAGGTTGAAGAAATTGTTTTCTATAATTCATTCATATATCTTTTTATTATTATTGAAATATTAATCTACGAATTGTACACCTCCTTTTCAAGGATTGGGGGATGGAAACGTTCTTGACTAAGAACATCAAGAGCGGATTGGAACGGAAAGAAACGAGAACGGAAGGATTGGAAAAAAAGGAACTAGAACGGAACGAGTCTAGCTGAAGGCCCACGTTCTAGAACAGAACAGAACGATTTTTAAAAAGTCGTAACATGCCCAGCCTTAGTTCTATCTGATGTCCCTGTCTCGACTAATTGATAAAGAAAGCTGTGTCAACGTTATACCAAAAGATATATATATATATAATACCAAACTATTCCAGATTCCCCCGATTTAAAGAGTTAACCCCTTACTTCAAAAGTTTTTGCAGAGAATATTGAGTCCAGCTAAGCGCAATAAAGTACAAACGCCAGCCCTAAAAAAATGTTGCAAACTTTTATGTCTGTTCATTTTTAGTCCTGTGATACTGATTTGGCTGTGATATTTTAAGTTTAATATTTGATTTGAAAATTTATCAGTATCTATCAAATTTACAATATTTTATTTTATAAATCATTACTTTGATCAATTATTTTACGTGGTTCACAGGGGACTAAAGAGGCTTAATCATCTTAGAACGGTACTTTTGGCCTATAAAAAGTGCAGTTAAAAGATTTAATGCATTTTAGTTCAAGATTCATAACCCTTTAATATTATAAAAGGATAAACTTGTAAATACTATTTTACTTATCTCTAAGCTATCTGATCCGAATATTTTAATTTCAACTATAGGTCTATATAGACTAAAATTCAATTAAAACTAAAATATTTTTTTTCGAATTCAGAAAGATGTGTTAAACTTATGTCAAAATATTCCCCGTAAATCCCTATTTTATCAGCTAAAGTATCAATACAGGTTTATATGTATGGCTAAATAGTGCAGGGACTTTCTATCTATTTAATTTTTTATCTTTAAGGTCTGAATAGAGAGAAATTTTAAAATGTTCAATTTTCTTTGAATATAGTTGGTTTAAAATTTAAATAATATATTCATAACAAACATGAAGATTCAAAAAGTGTAGTAATTGTTGCTTGATTCAGAACCTCTTGTTTAATGATGTGAACAACAGTTTATGAAAAATTGTTCAGCTAAGCAGCGTAATAAGTTACAATTTACAAACAACGTATGTAATTTGTGCTTTACGTAATTTACGAACATATATTAATATTTAATTTACGAACAGTGTACACGTATGATCATTTTACGTAATTTACTATCAGTGTACGTAAGAATAGTGTACGAAATTCAAGAACAGTGTATGAAATTCACGAGCGGTCTACGTAATTTACAAACAGTGTACGTAATTTACGAACAATATACATGCTTCACGCAAAGTACAGTATTTTACTAACATAGTAATTATTTGCAAAGGGTGACAAAATGGATTGTAATTTTAAATTACAAATCGTTTTATTAGTGTATTTTAAGTATTCTAAGCTCTGGTTTCTATTTCTAATTTCTTATTCTAATTTTTACTTTGTTATTTAGCAGAAGTCAAAGTTTAAAATATTCAAATGTGTCCGACATCAGGTTGCACAGATTAGTGATTAGAATGTTTGAGTTTTAGGCCAGGGGTTCCATGAAAATCTTCTCTTTCCTTAAAAAGGAGTGACCAGCAATGTGTGGTACAGTTGAACTGAGCATCTAGTATATTGTGGAGAAATTTTTTATGAATCATTAGAGACCTATGAGACGTTTTAACGGTGCATATTTGTTCTGCAAGAGCGCAAATTCAATCTTTAAAATCATCATAGATTGTTCATTTTTAAGGAATGATTTCGAGAATCGGTTAAAAAAAATTATTTAATGACGCCGACGAAAAATGTAATAAAAATTCTACAGTAAACTAAATAGATGTTCAGAAACAGGTTAAGAGAATAAAAATAAGTAATCTTATTCAGTTATTGGTTTCTGTAATGTCTCATTGTTCAAAAACATTTTCTGTAGATTTCCTGGATTTTTTTTTAAAAGAAGTTTGTTTGTCTCCAGGACATGATCGGGTTGTTACGATCAAATCTCGGAATTTTTCTATTGCGAAAGTTTGGTTTTGAGTTTATTTTGATCTACCAGGGGTTGTAATCTGGCAGCACATTCATCCCACTCTAGTATGCCGAGTCCATTAGCATCTGATCCAATCAGGGTTCAGCCATGTGTTTGGTGTCTATTTTGAACCAATAGAAATTGCAATGCGGTAACATTTATCCAATTAGAGATAAATCCTTATATCGGCGCTATAACAGTAAATGGAAATATTTACTTATACTGAAACTATAGTGATCCATCCACGCTTCATTCATCCTGAGAAAAGGGTTGACAAGATTCCAGTTGCCTATGAATAGAAGAGTGCAGAAATTTTTATTGAAAACACGGCATTTGAATAATGTGAAGAAATCTGCGAACAAATTCATAAAAAATACGAAATTTAATATAATGACAAAAGAAAAATCATTGATTTATTGAGAAAATTTCAATTGAGAAATATGTTCCTAAACATCTAATTTGTTTTAACATTTTTTACAATTTTTGTCGTCGTTGTTAAATAATTTTTAAAAATTCGATTTTCAAATATGACCACCCAAATGAATGATTTTGGCCAGTATTTTTATATCATTAAAACATTTTACATGTCTAAAATGAATACTGAACAGTTTTAGACAATACTACTACATTCTCAGTTAAATTTCCATACATTGCCGGTCACTCCCTTTAGAAGACCAATCAAAATCTCTGTTTTAAGAGCCTTTGACAGTTTATATGTTATTCTTTTCGTCCCAAATGTTAAAAACTTTGAAAAAACTAAATAGAAAAAATTATGTATATTCAACTATTTGTATTTTTCCTGTAGCAAAGCTCTTTTAAGAATTGCTAAAACTTGATAGTAATATGTCATTTTTCATTTTTAAAATGGCTGAAGCTCAAAACAGTTTTCTCTTGATGAAGTAAAAATAAAATTGTCTTTTCCATTTTTCCATCTTAATAGAGTTTATTTTACTTGATAAGAAAAAAATCCCTCCTATCATGGGAAATGGGCTTTATATATATATATATATATATATGTTATTGAAATTTTTGTAATCTTATTGAAATAGTATCTCACAGAAATAGTATCTTATGAACGTTATGCTTTAAAGAATTCATATTTTGTTTTAATAAACTATTTAATGAGTGCCAGTAACTATTCACAATTGTTATCCCATCAGTCGAGGAAATATTTTCTTTTTTTATTAATAATATTGTTTTTTAACTGACTGTGAATCTGGCACTGTTAGAATCTTGTTAACAATTCCTTTTCGAACCTAACTGTACAGCTCTTATCCTGTTATATATTCGATATTAGAAAAATAAATTAATTTTTAAGAAACAATTTAATAGTTCATGGTTTCTAAAGCATTGATTGATGTAAAAATGTATAACCTTAATGTTCTTAAGTTTTTTCCTTCAGAATAAATCAAGAAAATGTCAAAATTTTCATTTTTAAACTTTGTTTTTGGAATTTCGTTTTCATGCATAATTGGCTTGTTGTTTGTTAGTTGGCATCCTTTAAAAGTCAAAACAGCTGAACCGATCCGGCCCGAATTTTGTTTGGCAACAAATTCTTTAGGCAACATGACCCCAGAGAGGTTAATGATAGTGAGTACTAAAAGTTAAAATTAAACAAAATGGCGAATTTCATAGGCAGTTAAACAATTTAAAGCTAAAATTGTTTCTAGAAAATGAATGAGCCTCACAAAAATATTATATTTTTTAAAGGTCTTTCACCTAATTAAAAATACTATATTTTTGACAAATAATTTCACAATTAAACTTATCTATCCGCAAAAGATGTCTTATTTCTTATTTTATCGTTTCGTGCATGCTATGTGGTTTTAACCCTATCCGTGCTGGGGTACTTGAAAACCAGGATATGCTGGGGGGGTCAATTTGACCCCCCCCCCTCTAAATCCCATGTTTTATGTCTAAATATGACAAATGATACATCATTAGAAAGCTCTTGTGCTCTACTTTTAGAATCTGCAAAAAATTTGCAAATTTGCAAAAATTAAATTTTTTATCGCAAAATCCAGTTATATAGTAAAAATGTTTGCAAAAAATGAAAAATTATACATTTTTGAAAATTTTTGCAAAATTTTAAATAACCTGATTTTTAATCAAGAAAAACTAAAAATGTGCAAATTTCCTTTGACAGGTTGTTTGCAAAAAATTTGCAATTTTTTTCGCAAAACTTGTGCAATCCGTTTCCTTATGTCATAGGCTTTCCAAAAAGCTAAATTTTATCAAAATCTGACAAGTGAAAGTGGGTCAAAACAAAGATTTAGTTTGTTACAGGCAAAAGCAGTCATTCAGGCAGTTTGCCTGAGGACTCAGGAGTTAGTATTAAAGCCCGGTTTTAGATCTAAAGGGGAGGGCTTTGGGTATGTAAGAAAAGTCAGAAAATTTCAACAGCCTCAGACCAATACTTTTTGAGTTATGTAAAAAAAACTACAGGGGGGGGGGCAAATTGACCCCCCCCCCCCCAGCAGGAATAGGGTTAAAAGAGTTTCAAAGTAGAAAATATCTAAGAAACAATTGGATCACACAATAACTATAAAGGGAATTAAATGAAGTAGAATATACAGGAAATTGCAGTTGTTTATATGGGAGATGTGGACATTTGTGAAAGTACGATACTGGATATATGATAAAAATATGATTGAAGTATAAGAAGAAGGATCAAATTTATATTAATATTTTTTATATTTTTTGTATATTTGATATTTCTTATAATACACTATTTCACTGAAAGATACATGGACAAAAAAATAATTATCTAAGTCTTGCCAAAAATGTCCAAAACTTAAAAATTGATTTACAATTTTTTTGGACACTCTCTGTATATGATAAATATATGTATTATATCTCTGAGCTGCTTGGGGATCAGCTAAGGAGACAAGGCTCTAATTGGAATTTAAGACTTAAATGCTCCATATCTGCATAGTGCATATATGCACTCTGAAACAGGAAAACTAAACAAACTGCATTTTAGACATTGCATCTATCTAAAGTTACAAAAAACACCAAAAATTGTCCAGTTAATTGAAAAAATTATGATCACAATCTTAAGATAAAAATGGAGGAACATTAACAATTGTAAATACCAACAGTTCTTTTTTTTTAAACGAAAATCTTGTTTTGTGTTTTATAGTTTGCAAAAATAAGAGAATTAATAATATTATTATCGCTGGAGGGAAAAGCTTAAAGTTTGGTTTTGAAAAATATTTTCTATATATAATGAACAAAACTTTCCAGTCTGAATTCAGGATTGGAAATTAACTATTTATTGATCTATCATGTCTGATAAATAATGCGTATTCATTATATATATATAATATATACATATATATCTTAAAAGTATGTCTAAAAAATGCTCTTTTAGATACTGTAGCACTCATCCATGGTTCAAATTAAAAAATATTTGGATCTTTTATAAATCCATGCAATATTTACGATTGGTTAATATCAAATAGAGAACAAAAGAATTGTTTGAAATTTGACATTAATGCAGAAACCAGAAATCTATTCGGACCAGAAATCTATTCGAAACATAAATCTATTCGAACCAGAAATATATTCGAAACAGAAATCTATTCGAACCAGAAATCTATTCGAACCAGAAATCTATTCGAACCAGAAATCTATTCGAACCAGAAATCTATTCGAACCAGAAATCTATTCGAACCAGAAATGTTTTAGATTTTTATTCCAGAAAACAAGACGAAAAAAAGCTATGAGGTTACAAAGTCGTACCGGTAGCTATGAGGTTACAAAGTCGTACCGAATTTGACCTTCGAGAAAATGAAGGGCCGCAATCAGATTCGCAGAATGTCCTCCGAGCCTCCAAAACGGGCTCAGAACCTCTTCAGAAAAGTCTCCGAGCCCTGCATGCTGGCCCCGCCTCCGCCGTGGCTTAAACAAACCCACCGTCAATTAAACAAAAACTATCAAATAACTTTTTACTTTACACAAACAAATAATAAATAATAAACAAATAACAATAATATAGAAGTTTACTATAAAATATAATATATAATATATAATATATTAAATATAGAAGTTTACTATCAGGTTTAAGTTTGCGGCAATAACTCAATTTCTTCAGGTTCTTCACAGTAACTATAGTCAGACAGGGGGGGGGGGTTGAGATGAAAATGTCCTGAGCAGGCTGTTATTTACGGAAACCCATGTTTACAGCAACAACAAAAAAATTACAACCAGAGCTGAAAACTTTAGATCAATGTTTGATTTTATATTTTTGGTAATCTTTAGTTTGTATCCTTCGAAAGTTTCTAAAATTCAACTAATCAGACTCTCCTCTTTCAGAACTCAGAAAAAATTGTGTATTAGGCGGAAATCAAAAGTGTCCACAATGGATATTCATATTTGGCGATTGGAATTAAGGGTATCGAAATCTAAAGTTTTCAGCTCAGCAAAAACTAGATCATATTTGTTTTACTCAAGGCCTCTAAGAATAAAAATTAAGTAAGAAAATGTCAAGTTAGAAAATGAATAATAAAGATTATGATGATAAAACCTTAAAATATTGAAATTCAATACTCTACAACCTCAACCTTAGTTTAAAACTTATCTAGAACGAAACTATGGGAAAATAATTCATGAAATAATTTTTGAATTTTAGCAATTTATTTTCTAATGAAGATTACCAGATTATTTTTGTCTGTCTACAGCCGTCGTCTTTTCACTAATATTAAGTTTTGTTTAATTATTTTTGTTTATGTCTTCAATTCTAACACATATTCAATAAAATGGTATTTATAATTGATTGGATTCCTATTTGATTTCCCATGATGATCATTCCTTGTGGAGACAACAGCTTTAAGGGATCACGTATTGATCCTGTAGAGACAACAACTTTACGGGATCAAGTATTGATCCTGTAGAGACAACAACTTTACGGGATCAAGTATTGATCCTGTAGAGACAACAACTTTAAGGGATCACTTATTGATCCTGTAGAGACAACAACTTTAAGGGATCACGTATTGATCCTGTAGAGACAACAACTTTAAGGGATCAAGTATTGATCCTGTAGAGACAAAAACTTTACGGGATCAAGTATTGATCCTGTAGAGACAACAACTTTAAGGGATCAAGTATTGATCCTGTAGAGACAACAACTTTAAGGGATCAAGTATTGATCCTGTAGAGACAACAACTTTAAGGGATCAAGTATTGATCCTGTAGAGACAACAACTTTAAGGGATCACTTATTGATCCTGTAGAGACAACAACTTTAAGGGATCAAGTACTGATCCTGTAGTGACAACAACTTTAAGGGATCAAGTATTGATCCTGTAGTGACAACAACTTTAAGGGATCAAGTACTGATCCTGTAGAGACAACAACTTTAAGGGATCAAGTATTGATCCTGTAGTGACAACAACTTTAAGGGATCAAGTACTGATCCTGTAGTGACAACAACTTTAAGGGATTCTCAAAGAAATTGAGCTTGGCCACAAACTAAAATTTTCTAATCCCTATATCCTGTCAACTTGACAGTGTAAACCTTTGATATTTTTTTAACTTGGATCATTGGATCTAACAGAATTCAAGCATTCATAGTTTGAAATATCAAAGGTCTACTACAAAGTGAAGGAGAAGAGAAAATTTTAGTTTGTGGCAAAGATTCAATTTCTTTAAAAGTGGATAAAATGGATATCGAGATCAGGCGTTCAAGATTAGTAACTTTCAAACAAAAGTTTCGAACTCTGAATATTTTTATGAGAAGAAATCCACCGAAGTATAACTAAAAATGGGAATCCAGAGCTTAAATATTATAGATAACAAGATAAATGCCTGATCTTTTCATTTTGTTAATCTTTAGATTATCTTAGTCTTTAGTTTGTATCCAAGAATTTATCAATCAAAATTAATCATTAATCAATTAATCAAAATTTAACCGATCAGAATTACGAGCGGCCCTTCAGAAAACAGGAAATTCGAAATTTTGCGCGCCATTTAATGAGAGAACTCTCATTGGTCGAATCCAGTAGGGATATTCAAAATATGTGAAAAGAGCAGATCAGGTAGTAATCAAAAGTGTTCACAGTGGATATTTAGATGAAGGAATCGTTTGGCATCAAATTCTAAAGATTTTAGGTCTGAGACCTTGTAAAATAAAGAGAGAAGATTAATTTAAAGATTTCATAATTCTATTTCATCATCGTAAAAACACTCTTTCTTCCTTCCTCTTAGAAATTAATGAAAAGAACAGAAGAAGGGACTGTACAGTGTACGGTGTACAGTTTACAGTGTACAGTGTACAGTGTACACGTAATTTCAGTGGCCCTCCATAAAGAGTGGCCTGTTCAATTCACAACGGTATCCTTTCAATCTTATGAGTGAAAATGAAATATCCTTATTTTTCTCGCTAAAAATTTATCATTTTACGATGTGGCTCTTCTGTAAAAGTGATTTGTGGATTTTCAAAACAGAAAAACTTAAGGAAATGGTCATATTTCGAAACTTGTAAACATAAAGTATCAACGATATCTTCTCCATTGTCACTCGGACAATTTTTAGAAGGATGTCATTGTAAATCGTACACCACTACTCTACTTTTTGGAGGCTCACTTGAAATTATGTCCACAGTCCCTTTAATAATAAAACATTTCTTTCTTGAAGGAAGAGAAAACAATGATTGAGCTAATGATGGTTCTGTAAAAACTATTTATAAACACATGCTTCCAAGATTAAGAAAATCAGCATGGTTTTAAACTTAAACTTTTTACATTAAAGCTTATAGAAAATGCAGATTAAACTATAAGATTATCCTTCGTTGCATAGCAACCCTCCTTGTTGTAAAGATGTGCGGTTCATAGCAGGGAAGCTATTGCCCCCTCGCTGCAAATAGAAATTGAAATTGAATTTCTGGAGTTGTACCATGGTTACCTAGCGAGGGGAGGAAGACCAACCACATCAATCTCTAGTCCGAACCACATTCTCCACATTTTCTAGTCCGAGTCACCTCGAAATCCTCGTCCTTTCAATATTATTTTTTCTAAGTGTCCGATCCTTAAAAATACATACATTTTTTAAAAATATGGCGACGTTAGGGCTTAAAACATGACTAGAATAAAGTTTTTCAAGGATTTTGAGATGTTGGAATCTTCAAATCCACGAGAATGATGTCAAACATTATTTAGGTTAAAAATTGAATTTCTTCTGCCTCCAAAATGGATAACTTTCAAAAATAAAAAAAATTTATACCAAAGAGTTCGCGTGAACATGGTCTTAAATCTGTCCATTTCAACCCATACAAAATAATCATTGATTTCTGATTTATTTACAAATAAGGTAGATTTGTTGTCCCCACTAAGAGATCACTACAGCCTGCCGCATGCTTAAAATTATAGAAAAAATAATGTTCAATTTATATTATTCAAATCATTTGCTACAATTAATTGGTTATAACCCTATGAATTCAAACAGTATTTAATCATATAAAAATTGTAAGTCATATCTCTAACCCAAATTCAGCGGAAATATTACAAAAAGTTGTTTACATCGAGTTTGAGAATGTTTTGCGGCATTTTCCGCGAAAGAAAGGGCTCTTGATACAGACGCTTTTTTGTAGAACATCGTTTATGGAGCATTTTCATTTTTACACAAATCTAAAATTTAATTGGGAAAATTTTATATTTCATGTATGCCCTAACGTCGCCATATTTTTAAAAAATGTATTTATTTTCAAAAAATAATATTGAAAGGACGAGGATTTCGAGGTGGTTCGGACGAGAAAATGAGGAGAATGTGGTTCGGACTAGAGATTGATGTGGTTGGCCTTCCTCCCCTCACCTAGCACATGCAAGTAGACAGAATGTTTAGCGCTGAGGATGCCATTACAATTAAGCACAACAACAAAAAAGCGGCGAGGGGGACGTCTATACAATGAAAGAATCGTGCACTGTCTTATTATGGCAGCAACTCGTAAACATTATTTCAAAAGCAGCGCCATTAATGGACGGGCAAAGAGAGGCAAGAACAAACTCTGATTTTCTTATCCCTATATCTGTGCAATTCAATGTCAGAGACCATAGATATTTCAAACTATGATTTATTTTTGTTCAAATAATAATAGTTTGAAATATCAAAGGTTAACACTTTCAGGTTGCAAAGATATAGCGATTTATAAATCAAAATTTGTTGCTAAAACGCAGTTCCTTTACATAACGCTACGGAAAAGATATTTAAAAGTTGTTCAAAGTCCTTAAAGGACTTCCTAAGGTTAATTGGAACTTTTTTGTCAATCCATTTAGAATGTACTAATTCGTAAATTTTGGGTCCGACGAAGTAAAGTCTTTTGAATATCTATGAAGGTTAACAAATGAGAGCTTCGTCTGCTAAAAAATAGCCGACCAATAAGAAGCAATAAAACTGTTCTCGGCCAATGAGAGATCACAGAAATCCGAGCCTCATCTCCTTTTAACAGATAAATGCCTAAATACGTACATTGCAGCGAGCTATCAAGAATATTCAAGTATGGCAAATTTTGTTAGAACTAAAACTTTTAATGTTAAAGAAATGTAAATTTAGATCTCTTGAAATCCTTCCTTTTTAATACCTACCACACATTTACTATAGTTTCAGGAGAAGTAAATATTTCCATTTGCTGTTTTGCGCCGATTTAATGATTCATCTCTTATTGGATGATGAGATAGATAGATAGATGTTACCGCCATACAATTTCTATTGGTTCAGAATAGGCAACAAACACATGACTGAACCCTGATTGGATCAGGCACTAATGGACCGGCATACAGTTGTGCAATGCTCGAATGATTTTAAAAAATGGAAACATTTATAATATATTTTAAAACTTTCTAAGTAAAAAAAAATCTCTAGGATTACTTAAAAATGTGGGAATTCTTTTTTCCCCAGAAATTCTTTAAAACACAGTTATAGTTATGTATCTGCTGTTTTAAATTCTAAATCATATAAAATGTAAAAATGTGTACGTACGTATCCCGTGTTTAACTTGTATATGTAACAACTCCCCCCTCCAGTTAATAAAAAGGAAAAATTACAAACTGTGTACCTAAATTAATATTGAAATTTTAAAACATTTCTTTTTAGTTTGCAACCAAATAAAGGAATTGAGTTTTTTTCTAGAAAACTCAAATTTTAAACCTCTATATCTTTTCAACCTAATAGCGTAATCCTTTGATACTTAAAACTTAGACTATTTGATCCAAATAGATTGTCAACCTATTTGATCTAACAGAATGCATAGTTTGAAGTATCCAAGGTATACGACATTTGGTTGAGAAGATATAAAAATTAGTAAATAAGATTTTGTTGCAAAAACTCATTTCCCTTGTATCTTTTATACTTTGGCGTAAAACCAAGACTAGGGGAGGTATAAGGTCACAAAGTTTTACCAATAACGTTGCTAGAATTTAAGTTTATGTCTATGTGTACTGGATTGATTTTCTCCTGCAGCCCAGTAAAAGTTTTAAAGCCCTGTAGTTGTAGATGTCAAGAATTTATTTTCTTGATGTTGTAAACTATTTTAATCTTTTTCAACACTTTCCAAACAAATTCTTAAACAGGTAGATGGGAAAAAAATGGAAAAAGTCGGAAATGGTTAAAACAACTAAATTTATAAACCCCCGCTGTTTACCGCTCGCTTTGTCGTAAATTTAAAGAGACTGTAAAGGAAACTGAAAGGGGGTATAGGCTGAAAGCTAATCACTTTAGCTCTTGATCGCGACCCATGAAAGTTTTATCTGATGTTCCTGTCTCGAGAAATTGATATAAAACTGTGTTAAAATTATACAAAAGTTCATATATGCAAAATTTGGAAAATCTTAAACTTAAATCACATGACCAGAACTATCACCAATGGCAGAGCAGTATACTGGTCACATGTATCCGCCAGTATCACGTGACCACTTTACTGCACTGCCATTGGTGGAATTTCTGGTCAAGCAATACGGCATATAAATAATATTATGAATTAAATCTATAAAAAATGGAATTAACAAATATAAAATTAGAATTGGAGTAAACCTAAGTTACAGTTAGCTTTTTCTGGGATATCATCGCTTTCAGATTGATTGCATATTTGCTGAATTTGATCTTTTTAAACCCACTACTATTATACAAAATTGTATATATATTAATGTTCGTATAAATTTGACAAAGTTGTAAATCAATTTCTTGAGATAGGAACATCAGATATAACTTTCATGGGTCGCGATCGAGAGCTAAAGTGATTAGCTTTCAGCCTATACCCCCCTTTCATTTTTCCTTTACAGTCCCTTTAAGGGAAATTAGTTGCAAAACTAACATTTGGCCCATTTCTAACACTGAGTGTTAGAAATTGGCCAAATCTGCAAATTTTTCTTTTTCAAGGATATATATAGTGAATCAAATATGTTATATTGTAAATGAAAGGTTACTTGAACTAATGTCTACAGTCTCTTTCTAGACTCCTAAATATATTAATGATTTTTTTCTTCATTTTTTCCGATATCGAGAAGTAAATAATAGTGGCTGATGACAATTTGTTCAAATATAAGAGAAATCCCTCTTGAGAATATAACACTCAGGAGATTAGAAATAATAAGACTCTTAGATTCATCATGCATTGTCTATAGATATATATACTTTGCTTGTCTTTTTGTTCCTTTGTTTGTTTGTTTGTTACTGATTAACGATTTTTTAAATTTAGAATAAAAAGATTGCATTAGAAAATTAAAATTTAAAAAAAAATATTTATATTTCTTGATATATTTATATTTCAGTTAATAATGTTCTGAGCTTATTTCAAGAACCTGCAAATGTTTTCAAATAATGTTATTTCAAAATTTAACTTTTTGGTTTTCTGTTCAATTGATGGTTATTGCAGTTCTCCAAAAAAAAGATGTTTTAAATTTTTCTTAATAAATAAGTGGGGGTTTATTTCATGTAGCAAATTAAAACAAAAACACATTTAATTTTGAACTTTTACAGATTTTTTTTCCAAATGGGAATCAGTCAGCAAAACATGTATCTAATCATATGATGAAACGGAACGGGTTAATTCATGCTCCATGTTACTCCATACTCCTTGATATCTACTCACCATTTCGGTAGAGAACCACAATTCCTGGTCCATGTTACTCCATGCTCCTTGATTTCTACTCACCCTTTCGGTAGAGAACCCCAAATCCTGCTCCATGTTACTCCATACTCCCTGATTTATACTCACCTTTTCGGTAGAGAACCACAATTCCTGGTCCAAGTTACTCCATACTCCTTGATTTCTACTCACCCTTTCGGTAGAGAACCCAAATCCTGCTCCATGTTACTCCATACTCCTTGATTTATATTCACCTTTTCGGTAGAGAACCACAATTCCTGGTCCAAGTTACTCCATACTCCTTAATTTCTACTCACCCTTTCGGTAGAAAACCACAATTTCTGCTCCATGTTACTCCATACTCCTTGATTTATACTCACCTTTTCGGTAGAGAACCACAATTTCTGGTCCATGTTACTCCATACTCCTTGATTTCTACTCACCTTTTCGGTAGAGAACCACAATTCCTGGTCCAAGTTACTCCATACTCCTTGATTTCTGCTCACCCTTTCGGTAGAGAACCACAATTTATGCTCCATGTTACTCCATACTCCATGATTTATACTCACCTTTTCGGTAGAGAACCACAATTCCTGGTCCATGTTACTCCATACTCCTTGATTTATACTCACCTTTTCGGTAGAGAACCACAATTTCTGCTCCATGTTACTCCATACTCCATGATTTATACTCACCTTTTCGGTAGAGAACCAGAATTCCTGCTCCATGTTACTCCATACTCCTTGATTTCTACTCACCTATTCGGTAGAGAACCCCAATTCCTGCTCCATGTTACTCCATACTCCTTGATTTCTACTCACCTTTTCGGTAGAACCCCAATTCCTTCTCCATGTTACTCCATACTCCTTGATTTCTACTCACCTTTTCTGTAGAGAACGCCAAATCACTCCAGAAACTCCATGCAAAAATTTGTTAATATTTCAACTTCAAATGGTTTCTTGGATAAGACCTTACCGTTATTAATAGTTTACAGCACTCTTATGTTAAGCTCATAAAACGTTGCCATGTCCAGTCTAATTTTGATAAATATTTGCTGCAAGACAAATATTTAGGTTATAATGTATATATATCCCTTTACATTTTATTCGAAATTAAATTTATTGTCTCACGTTTAAATTTATTTCTGTTCCCTGTACAACATTTCTCAGAATAACTGGATAAAAGGGACCGTTAAGAACTTAAAAAGAGAAATTTTTGTGTGAAGTCAAAGGAATTGAGTCTTTGTCAGAAAGTCAAACTTGCTAATCCCTATATCTATGAAACTTGATGTTGTAGACTTTTGATATTTCAAACTAAGATAATTTGATGCAACAGAATTCATAGTTTGAAATATCTAAGGTCTACGACATTGGGTTGCAGAATTATATGAATTAGAAAATCAGCGTTTGTGTCAAAAACTCAATTCCTTTGTTTTATGAAACTATTTCATTATTACTCACTTTATCGTGAATTTCATAATGAACGTGCTATAAAGTAAATATCGAGCTATAATGGTTAATTAGCTGTATATTATAACATGTGAAAGTTTTGATTGGTTCCCGGATTTCTCCAAAATATTTAGGATATTTCCTAAATATTTTTTAAAATGAAATGAAAATAAAATTGAAATCAACTTTATATTTTGACTTCTGCTTTGTTTCAAAGCTTATTTGATCTAGAAACAACCATTGAAATAAGACAAGTACAGAAACGTTTCATAACACTATTTTGGCACGACGTGCTATAAAGCTTTTGGGCTAAAGCTCGGGACAAAATTAAATCTATAAAAGCTTGAACCATCTCGATAAAGATAAAAAATCTGTCCAAATATTTATAACACTGCGAACTAAAATAACAGTTATATAAATAGTTAATTGAGATGGTTTAGATCTGCAAAATAAGTTCAATTAGTTTAAATAAAGGAATTGAGTCTTTACCACAAGCTCAAAAAGATTCCTATATCTGTGTAATCTTGTGGTGTACAGCTTTAACGTTGTAAACTTAGACAATTTAATTTTAGTTTGAAATATCTAAGGTCAACAGCATCGAGTTTCTAAGATATGGTTAGTATTAAAGTTTGTGGCAGAGTCTCCAAATTGAGATATCACACGGTTTTGAATTCAATTTTAAAATGTCTAACTGTTTTGTTTCAAAAAAATAAAAGTGAAATATATTACAAAAATGCTGTTTTAGATTCACCATGATTAAAGATACCCAATGTAGGCAAACCACTACAAAAATAAAATATATTAGAAAATATGAAAAAAAGGCTGTTTTAAATTCACCATGATTAAAGACACCCAATGTAGGCAAACCACTACAAAAAAGTATGAATAATCTCTTATGTTGGGAAAACGGGCTTAATTATATTATTACTTCTGTTGTAACTTGTAATTTGTACTTTACGGACACATTTTTGAAGCGCAAATATTTAACATTTTTAATTCAATTAAGTACTTTTTAGTTTTATTTTCAAAATATTTTTGTTTAGAATAAGAAAACTAAAAATAAATATAATTCTCTTTTTACCCTTGTTTATTGTAAACAATGAATTTTTATATTTAAATAATTAATGCTAAGTTTTACAAAGAAAATCTAATTAAATTCAAGTAAAAACCTTGAATTTAAACTGGAGTTAAAGAGAAGTCATTATTCTTTAAATCTGTCTTTAACTTCACTAATTTAACTTTTAAAGATCAGAGGGGGGGGGGGGTCTAAAGAAAAAAAGAAATTCTGAAAATAAAAATTATCATAAAACTATAGGTTAAACAACTCACACCATTTACCAAAAGTTGCATTCTCTCACGAAAAAATCGATGAAAATTTTGCAAATTATATCTTTTATGCCCTGGGTGGCCTTTTTTTAATCTATGGTGAACATATCCTGAAACCCAAATATTCCCAGCTAAGCTGGGGTAAAATTTTCAATATTTTCTTATGGGTTTAAAAGTAAAATATCACCCCAGCTGAGTACACCTTGAATATTTTCGCATTTTTTGCTATGAAGTTCCCGCATTCTTTTGAATGATCATTTTCCAGCATTAATATTTGGGGTTTTCTTTAATATGTACTTTTTAAAAGTTTAAACTTTATATTAGATGTAATATAATTGACGTGCCATTTTTGTGTATTCATTTATTTTGATAGTGTTAACATTTAAATTCATATTTCTTTATATTTTTTTATATTTTCCAGGGCTACGCTCTGGTTAAAAATCTCATCAAAAAGTCTCGAACCCTCTCGGAAAAGAAAGGTTTTTGGCTCAAATACTTTATACCTCGCCTCCCTTCAACCAGTAGGGTTATAAATAGTTACATAAACCTTACTTATTTATCTAACCTTACTTTAACTGGCAATTTCTGATCATTTCAGAATTTTATTTAACCTCTAATTCAAATTTTTATATAAACTAAACACAACAGAAACTGTATAAACTAGACATTTTCCCTAGATAACAGAAACTATATAAACTAGAGACTTCTTCTAGACAACAGAAACTATATAAACTAAACACTTCTCCTAGACAACAGAAACTATATAAACTAGACACTTCTCCTTGACAACAGAAACTATATAAACTAGACACTTTTCCTAGACAACAGAAACTAAATAAACTAGACACTTCTCCTAGACAACGGAAACTATATAAAATAGAGACTTCTTCTAGACAACATAAACTATATAAACTAGACACTTTTCCTAGACAACAGAAACTTTATAAACTAGAGACTTCTCCTAGACAACAGAAACTATATAAATTAGACACTTCTCCTAGACAACATAAACTATATAAACTAGACACTTTTCTTAGACAACAGAAACTATATAAACTAGACACTTTTCCTAGACAACATAAACTATATAAACTAGACACTTTTCTTAGACAACAGAAACTATATAAACTAGACACTTTTCCTAGACAACAGAAACTGTTAAAACTAGACATTTTTCCTAGACAACAGAAACTATATTGAAAAATCAGTCTTTTGACAGATACTAAAAACTTAAAAAACATTTCTTTAGGGAAGTTTGAAGTTTTTCATAAAAAGAAATTTAAAAAAGATCAGCTCTGGATGCAAAAAAAAACTCTAAAGCTGCAAAGGTTTTTTCTTTATAATTAAAGTAGTAATTGATGAAAACCTGATCTATTTTTACGTTAGAATGTCAAAGATTTAGTTTACAGTGATAAAATTTAAAGTATAAACTCTAATAGCTTTGTTAATATAGCAATATCAAATTAAATTATGCATTCAACAGAATTCAAATACTTTCATCAAAATTAAAATTTCTCATTGTTCGCACTTTCCTAAATTCATATTTGCTGACTTGGCCGGATTTAAACGGATTAAAGTTTGGAACAAAATTTCACTTTTAACAAAGTTTTTAATATATAAATGTACAGTGTGTACTATTCACTATCTTCCTAATTTCCACAAAGCACTGAGTTTGAGCCACACACGTCTTTCGTCTGCTATACCTTGTGTTTTAAAAATTACCGAATTTCTATTTGCCAAAAAATGGCAAAAACTAAACAAAACTGTTACTTTTGAAAGCACAAAAAAGTCAGTCAACATTTGAAAATGGATGTTTTGTGATTTTTGTCATTAAGAATGTTTCTTGTAAAATTGGGTTGATTGAATAATGTCACAAAATAGTTAAAAAATTAAACACGATTTAATAAACATTAAATGATTATTTGTCAGGGTTTATGGGACAAAGTATCATCGAACTGTAATCAGTAATTCTGATCACGTCAAAAAGAATTTTTAATAATTAACCTTATACTCAGAATAATTCTGAGTTTAAAAATAATAAAAAGAAGAATGCTGTTCTGAGTGAAAAATTATTGAAACTTATTTTTTAAGTTAAAATATTCCGATCACTCGAAGTATAGTTCAGTTTAAAGCTTGGTTAACATTTTAAGCGGTTTTCTAAAAAAAAGCTAATTTTTATCAAGCACTAGAACTTTTCCTTTCTAAAATATCTTCTAAATATTTTTAATAAACATAAAGTAAATCATATCAGTATGTTTGATAAGGTGAAAGTAAATCATATCAGTATGTTTGATAAATTGAAAGTAAATCATATCAGTATGTTTGATAAGGTGAAAGTAAATCATATCAGTATGTTTGATAAATTGAAAGTAAATATATCAGTATGTTTGATAAGGTGAAAGTAAATCATATCAGTATGTTTGATAAAGTGAAAGTAAATCATATCAGTATGTTTGATAAAGTGAAAGTAAATCATATCAGTATGTTGAATAAAGTGAAAGTAAATCATATCAGTATGTTAAATAAAGTGAAAGTAAATCATATCAGTATGTTTGATAAAGTGAACGTAAATCATATCAGTATGTTTAATAAAGTGAAAGTAAATCATATCAGTATGTTTGATAAAGTGAAAGTAAATCATATCAGTATGTTGAATAAAGTGAAAGTAAATATATCAGTATCTTTAAAAAAGAGGAAGTAAAAATATCAATACTCTACCTTTTAACCATTAATCCATATTTTACCCTTTAATCCATGCTCTACTCTTTAATCCATACTCTACCCTTTAATTCATGCTCTACTCTTTAATCCATAGTCTACCCTTTAACCATTAATCCATATTCTACCCTTTAATCCATACTCTACCCTTTAATCCATACTCTACCCTTTAATCCATATTCTACCCTTTTATCCATACTCTACTCTTTAATCCATACTCCTTTATTCCATACTCTACTCTTTAATTCATACTCTACTCTTTAATCCATACTCTACCCTTTAATCCATACTCCTTTAATCCATATTTTACTCTTTAATTCATACTCTACTCTTTAATCCATACTCTACCCTTTAATCCATACTCTACCCATTAATCAATATTCTACCCTTTAATCCATATTCTATCCTTTAATCCATACTCTACCCATATTTTACTCTTTAATTCATACTCTACTCTTTAATCCATACTCTACCCTTTAATCCATACTCTACCCATTAATCAATATTCTACCCTTTAATCCATATTCTATCCTTTAATCCATACTCTACCCTTTAATCCATACTCTACCCTTTAGTCCATTTATGCTCTACTCTTTAATCCATATTCTATCCTTTAATCCATATTTTATCCTTTAATCCATACTCTACCCTTCAGTCCATTTATTCTCTAGTCTTTAATCCATATTCTATCCTTTAATCCATATTCTATCCTTTAATCCATATTCTATTTTTTAATCCATACTCTACCCTTTAGTCCATTCATGCTCTACTCTTTAATTCATATACTATCCTTTAATCCATACTAAATCCTTAAATCCATACTCTCCTCTTTGACCCTTGCTCAACACTTTAATCCATACTCCTTTCTCCAGCATCAATCCTTCCCTAGCTCCGCCCTTTAATAGAACCGACTTGATATCTACCAGATAATACCTTGCAGGTCTAGCCTGCTGTATACTCAGGCTACAAACATACTAAGAGTTCAATATCCTCTTGGGCTTGGGTTTTAGATTGTTAGGCTTTATTCTTGGGTTAGATAGTGAGGCTTTATTTTTCTGCTTAGGAGAAATGAACTGTACGGTACTATATACAAGTTGAGAACCCTTGGGTTGGGTTCACACTACCCTTTAATTGATATTTTACCCTTTAATCTATACTCTACCCTTTAAACCATTCATGCCCTACCCTGTAATCGATACTCTACCCTTTAAACCATTCATGCCCTACCCTTTAATCCATGCCCTACCCTTTAATCGATATTCTACCATACTATACCTTGAATTGTAATTAATACTTATAAAACAAAATATATTTCTCTCCAATTCTACACAATTGGACAATTTCCAATCCCAGGAGACATTTATTTTTGTATTTATTGGTATTTTAGAAATAATACTATTTTTGCATTTATCTTTTTATTCATTGGTATTTTAGAATTATTACTATTTTGGCATTTATTTTTTTATTCATTGGTATTTTAGAAATAATACTAGTTTTGCATTTATCTTTTTACTTAATGGTATTTTAGAAATAATACTATTTTGGCATTTATTTTTATTCATTAGTATTTCAGAAATCATTTTGGAAATGTTCTTTATTTTGGGCTTTCTTCACATTTTTTTTGGAAAAAATTGCAAGACTTGCTCTTCTATGTTTATTTTACACGCAGTTGGTTTCCAACGACTATGGATTTACTTGCATGCAGTTGCGAGCCCTGTAAACTGACAGACTCAGTCTTTTTTCCCTTCAACCATAGCTTTCTCTTATTCCTCTTCTTCCAGATATACTCGATATTTTTCTCTGTCATCTGTTATGACTTCTTCTTTTTGTTGTTGTAGCCCTTCAAATACTGAATCATCTTCTTGAGCAGTCTTGAGTCCGAGGGGGATAGCCACGTCAGTGGGTTGTACCAGATGGAGCTGGGAGTCGTGGTAGTCAGCTTTGCTGGGCAGTTAATGCTGCTGTGATCTTTACTGTTATGATTAGAAGGTTGGTGTCTTTTGTTTGCTAATTTTTTAGGATTTTCAATAATTATGTTGTTGAAGGAGATACCATGGTTGTTGGGTTAGTTGTTGTTTGAGCCACTGTTCAAAGTTTTAATGATGTCCCAAAGTTTCTAGGTCCCTTGTTGGCAATTTTCTAGATGGTAAGACCATTTTTTCTTTCAATGTTCATAAAGCTTTTGTTCAATTTCCTTGTCCATTTCAGTGACACGGGGGTTTCCAGGATCAGTTTACCTTAAATCATCGCTTTCATCCACAAGTGCAGCAACATCAGTGGGAATGGCAATGTGGATTTTAGGTATTCTTCCAACAGGAATGTATCTTTTAAGCTGACTTATTAATGATGTGTCATAAAACTTGTTTATCCTTAATTGCATCATTTGATTGATGTGCTGAGCTAAATAAGTCTTCTGTGTGCTGAGTAAGCTTAACCCAGTCGGCTTTATTAAAGTTGTTGTGAAGTTTTTTTCATTTCAGTGGTCAGAGAGATTTTAATTGGTTTAGTTTTAGGGTTAGCAATATGGTCCAGTCCATGTTTGGAATTTCCTTCGATCCGCGAGACCTGAGCATTTGACATTGAGCCAATTATTGCAAGATGAGCATTGGATTAATATGGTTTTTGCAGTGAGGTTTTTGGGACAGAATGTAGGGAGGGCCGACCAGTCGGTCAACAGGGACCCAGACTCAAGTATAGACCTGGCGCCAGACATAAATATGGAGAGAAATTTTGATGCAGTAAGACAGAAACAACACTTGGATCAAAAACGTAGGGAGCCAGGATGTAGACATAGAGAAAAGGTACAGAGAGAAAATGTATGTGGAGAAAATGTACAGAAAGAAAATGTACGGCGAAAACAGAAGTGTCATAAGCAGTATAAGCAAGAGTGCAACACTGTTCAAGTGCCTAAAACCTCCATCATTCCAGAAGGAAAGGGACAAAATGTTCCCAAGCAAAAGTGCCAAACTGAGTATGGAATTTAGTGCCAGACTCGATATGGACAGCAGTGTAACACAAACTATAGCGAAATGTGTACCACCAAAGATGAGAGAGTATAAGACTGGAGACAAGAATAAGAGCTCTAATACCCAAGAACAGGACTGTGGCACAACACAAGAGAACCAGTTGGAGACCGTGATCGGCAACCTGTGTCAGATTCTGTTGAGGAAAAAGTGCTATGATAAATCCAAGAAGGAGTGCAATAGCGTGGAGAAGTCCTTGAAGAAGATCACCCATGAGAAGGAGTTGTGGCATCAGGACTGATCACCAGTGCAAGGTTGAGAATGTCTGGCAATGTAGACAGGTCCTGAACAAGTGTGTAATACTGTCTCTAAAAGAGTGGGCTCCACTGAGAGTGTTAAAGAATGTCAAACTGTCCAAGAGTGCTACACAGAGACGGTTAGAGAATGCATTCTTGTAAACAATCCTGTCTGCAATGGCATCCATTGTGATGAAGTGCCCACTATGCAGTGCAATGATTTACACAAAGGATGAACCTAGACAGCCCTGTAAACAGGTTCTCAAGGAAAAGGTTGGGATAAACCTCGTCAAGTATGCCAGAATATTACCCAAGATGGTGTGCCAAAATGTTCCAAAGGAAAAATATTTGGATGAGCCTAGACAAGAATGCTATGATGTGCCAAGAGAAGAGTGACATGAGGTTCACAGAAGATATACTGGCTATTTCTCCGTACAAGAATGCAACTATTTCTCCGCACAAGAATGCAACCCTGTACCCTGTGATATTCCAGAACAGATTTCTAAACTGATTTCCAGACAGAAATCAAGAAAGGTCTGTCATCAGGTTCCCATCAAGTTACAAAAGAAACCAAGAATGGAACCGGCCAATGAAGATGGAGAGTTGCTGGGAATAAAGAAGTTTGGTGAAAATACGGATAGATAGTCCTACTGTTCACCACTTCGCTTCCTCCCCCCCCCCCCCCCCCCCCCCCCCCCAGTTGTAGCAAATATTTTAGCAATCCCTTTATTTGTAAACCTGAATAGACATATTATGTTGTACATTGTATGTAAATCTAAATGTGCTAAACAGCTACACAAAACTTGTATTGAGATTAACCTAACCTAGCTATGTCTGTGAATAACTATATCAAACCTGTATTGTTCTTAGCTATACAACATCGTAAAACTTGTAATTACTTTGATTAAATTAACTTGTCAGATAGAACACAAAATACATTTAGTCGGAATTAGACTTTGCTTGATTACAGTGTGAGATAATTGTTTCTTTGCAAACAAGAAACATTCTGAATCACTCTTGTGAAGGATAGAACTAGATTGGGAATTCATCCAGATAAAGTCATGTCCGGATTGACATTGATAGTAAAGTATTGTGGAACTGACTAGTTCTTATGCTTCGTCGATCATAGAGACAAGGATTGAGTATTGAAACAGATAAAGTCGTGTCCGGATTGTCATTGAGTTGTACCAGGATTGATACTGGTATAAAAGGATTTATTGGAGTAGGGCATTTACTACATAATATTGGTATGATTACTTTTCAAATAATTTTTCCCGAAAATATCATCTTATTCTTTGAAAAATTCTTTGAAAAAATTCTTTGAAAAAACAATCGTATTTAAGAATCCCCCCCCCCCCCCCTCGCCCATACTCAAATCCCTACCCCCCTAATTGTATCTAGGAAACCACTCCCCTCCATAAGATATATAATATCTGGTGTAAGTGCAGTAGGTGTATATTGTATACTGTAGAAGATAAAAAGATATTAAGATTATTTTCTGTATTTTCTGTGAATCTCAATGTACAATCCTGCAAGGACAAACAAATTTTCACATTTTATAATTTATTGAGATAAGAATATAAAAGGTATTTTAACAAGTACTAGCTGAAGTGCCCAGCGTTGCCCGCGGAACAAAAATCGAATTTTGAAGAAATAAAAATGTACTCATGTGATTCCTAAAAAAGTCCAACCTCTATATTGTTGATTACATGTATATACGATAAATTTTTCATTCATGACCACGCCACAAATTATGAATAAAAATGCTTTACTCATACTGCCTGGTTTCCGCCGGAATTTTTTTCATTTATTGCAGAATAGGGCAGGCAGGAACCAAAGAGTGTCAAATTAAAGAATAAAAGGGGGTAATGGACAACCCCCCCCCCATGTAACTATAAAAGAAATGTATTCTATCTGTTCCATCGATTTCCCCTGAATTTCCCATGGCTGGCTATTGTTCAGTTTCTCAGGCTGGAGAATAGATCAGATATCTTTTATTCAGCATCAACTCCTTTCAGGCGTATGAGAGTAGAGATGGGTGCGTTTATTTCATTTCGTTTGTTTATTGTTCGTGAATTAACCGGCCATTTTTTTAATCGTTAATAAAATTGATAGCGTTTGTTCTAAAAATTATCGTTCATTTTCCATCTATTTCGTTCGTTTTCTTACCGAACGATCGTTTAGTTATATCGTTCCTTCAGTAAACTTGTTTGATCGGTAAAAACATTCGTTAAATAAAAAAGATTCAAAATTGTTCAAACGAACTCAAAAAACTATTATTTTTGTAGAATTGTGTTAAAAAAATTGCTCGTTCAGTAAATGAACGTTAGTTTTTTCAGGTTGAAAAATTTTAAATCGAGTTTTCATTTCTCTGAACGTTCAAAGTAGTCCGTTGTTAGTTTTTTTCCTGAACGACACCTTCGTTCACAAAAAATGTCATTCTTTCTAATATAACAAAAATCTCTGCAGTTTCAGCACACACCTTTTAGCACGGAATATCAAGCTTAGATGTTAGTTCCTAACTTTCTCTCCCATACTTTTTAATATTTCATTCAAAGCACTTTTTGCACATTTTAAGTTCAGGTCTTGAGTTTAAAAATTAATATTGTCAATTTTATTTTTTCGTTAATCAATCGTTCAATATTTAATTTTAATATTATCAAAGTGGCACTCATGACATTAACTTTATATTGTCAGAATAACTATTTATAACACTGTTATTTTGGTTCGCAGTGTTATAAAGTTTTTGGACAGAAATTTTCTCTTTCTCGAGAAGGTTCAAGTCTTTTTAGATTTAATTTTGTCCCGAGCTTTAGCGAGGGACAAATTATAATCTATAAAGGCGTCGTGTCAAAATAATAGTGTTAACGGTAATTTTGATAAACGTTTTTGTACTGTCTTATTTCAATGGTTATGTCTAGATTAAAAAAGCTTTAAAACAAAGCAGAAGTCAAAATATAAAGTTGAATTCAATTTTATTTTCATTTCAATCGAAAAAAATATTTTGGAAATATCCTAATTTTTTTGGAGAAAATCCGAGAACCAATCAAAACTTTATAGCACACGTGCTATAATGTACAGTTAAATTAACATTATAGCACGATGATTACTTTATAGCACGTTCATTATGAAATTCACGACGAAGTAAGTAATAATGATAAATAACACTATAGTTTCATCAAATCTTTAATTATATCTTTTCTGTTGGAATATACATTTATTATTGAAGACGCTAAAAACAGTCCGCTTCTATTAAGCTATTTTGACGTTTTAAGACACCAAACACCAAATTGATCTGAAATGGCTCTATTTTTGTGTCTTCCATTTGTTTGTTTTGTAATTTTTTATATATATCTGTGTTTATCTACATTTTCTTCTAAAAAGAAATGATTTTGCTAAAAGTAGAAGAAAGATAGAATAAGTAATTAGTATAAAATTAACATTATTCCCCAGGGAAAACTGTATTTTCTTTTGTAAATAAAGATTTAATATTTTTAGCTAAATATATACACACGTACTGTACATTGTATTTTTCACATTTACACTTTTAGAATAATGATATTTTGTGTTTCTAGAATCCAGAGTTTAAATTTAATGTTTGCTTACAAGCATTATCTCAGGTTAAAGCAATATAAAAGATTGAATAAGTTTATTAATTTTTTAGTCTTTATAAAGTTTAAAACTTTACTGCTAAACTCAGCGGAATAATTCAAGGTAAATAAAATGATAAAAGTATACATATATTGTGGTTGGATACTTCTTTATCCTTCCTGATCCTTTCTGATCCTTTCTGACTCTTCCTGATCCTTCCTGATCCTTCCTGATCCTTCCTGATCCTTCCTGACCCTTCCTGATCCTTCCTGATCCTTCCTGATTCTTCCTGATCCTTCCTCATTGTGAAAATAAAGCACCGGAGGCTTAGTTGGGGTGTGGCTTGTTAGAGTTGAGGACCTACCCCCCCCATCCCCCCCACAACCACTCCCCGCCCTTTCAAACATTTTCTAGATAGAGATTAACGATCTTCTTTTTTAAACCCTTATTTTTTTTAACTTAACAAAAGACTCCATTAATTAAAAAACAGGATTAAAATCTTGAAAGGTAACTTAATATTACACAGGTTGGAGATGTTCAGATATTAATCCTACCTGAGCTGGAAACTTCAGAATTGTGGATTTCGAGATCAATGCTTGATCTCCTCTTTCTCTGTATGTCAAGTTCAATTTAATCATTAGTTTGTATCCAGGAATGTGTATCAAATTCAAAATGTTAATTGGAGAATTTCAACATCCAATCAGAAGCCGAGAAATAAATGTAACTACTCTCATTGGTTGCAATCCAGCAGATAAATCCAAAAGCATAAAATCAAAAGTGTCGACAGTGGATACAGAGATTTAGAAATCAGAGCTGGAAACTTTAGAATAGGATATCCTTAATCTCTATCGGAAAATTAATCTGGAGATTAATAAGAAGAGAAGAACAAGCAATATTTAATCTCAAAATCAAGAAAAAGATTGGATCAAGCATTAATCCCGATATTCACCGTTCAAAAGTTCCCAGCTCAGGATTAAGGGTATCCAATACAAAAGTTTTCTTCATTAGGTGAATTATCTTAAAGTAGATCAGATGATTAATATTGTTTACAAATCAGATTGAAAATATCAATACTTAATGATTGTTTATTGTGTATCTATAGTAGTATCAAAGAAAAGAATGAAGAAAGAGTTGAGTAGTATATAATATTGTTTCTTCCCTAGATTTATCCTTCCATTAAACATATTACAAATATATGAAGGAGCTTTCACCCAAATTAAAAATTTGTAAGTAAAGGAATTGAGTCTTGGCAACAAACTCTAATTTTCTAATCCCTAAGTCTTTGCACCTTAGGATATTTCAAACTTTGAATTCTGTTGGATCAAATAATCTAAGTTTAAAATATCAAAGCTTTAAATCATCAGGTTCCAAAAGATATAGGAATTACAAAATTGTAGTTTGTGGCAAAGACTCAATTTCTTTCATGTCCGATTCACAATGGTTCCCTTTCTACCTGAAAATACACCAAAAATATCAATGGTGCATGGTATTTGTTTTATCTATATAATTGATGATTATCAATTTCGGGTATTTTAGAAAAGTGACAATTGTGGATTAATGTAACAGAAGAAAATAAACGGAAATTTTAAAAAATCTGAATCTTTTAAATTTTAAAAAACGTCGACAGTCCCTTGAAAAATAGACTAATTTTTACACCATTTGGTTGCAAATAAGGGTTTCGAAATTTTCGCGAAACGATTTTCCCTCTTCGCCTAAACCCTAAATGCAAAGATATAGGGATTTGTAAATTTGAGTTTGTGGAAAAACCCAGTTTTCATATTATAATCTGTCAGTAGATGTATAGCTGAGACCAGATTCAATAGCGAGAAGTAGTTGAACTAAGTAGACGAAGTTGAATCACTTCTGTTTTTACGGTTTTAAACAGTTGATATTTTTTATATTAAATTATAAGGCAAGTACGTGTTCTTCAAAGTTTAAATAACTATTAAAAAATAATTCTACATGATGCTGATTACTTCTTAGGACCGAAAGCTCAAAGCAACTTAGCAAGTGCGTTAAAGCTATAAGTTCTAAAATTTACTAAATTATAACTATTGTAAAACAAAATAGGTATTTATTTTGTATCTTTCTAACGACCTTAAAAGCTTTATTAAAAATTTCCCAGCGCCTGACCTATTGAAGTAAAGAGCCAAAATGTTCAAAAATTAATAGGACGTAAAAGTTGGACACACTTTTAAATTTTCTTTTGCAATGACACTTTCATTTTTCTTATATTTTTGCACAAAACATACAGTATGGGCAAATTGCATTCAGGATCTAGGAATTTTTTTTAAATGAAAAAAAACTTTTAATCCCAATAATTGGACATTTTTGAGTTTCTTAAAAAGATTGAGGAAATATTAAACTGATTGTCAAAAATAAAAGCGCTATCAGTAAAACACTAAANTATCATTAATATTTGTATAATAAGAAGAGTCTGTATGGGTTTTGTTAATATTCTATTTCTAGATAAAATATCTGAATATTTTCAATACATCATCAATACGGAAACCAGCTCTTTCATTACATTCCACAGAAGAGAGAGACAGGGATCTACTTTCTTTACATCTCATAGTTTGTCCACGATATATCTAGTTTCTACAGGGTTTTATAGTTTGCCCCGATATATCTAGTTTTACAGGGTTTCATAGTTTTCCCCCAATAAATATCTAGTTTCTACAGGCGTTCATAGTTTGTCTACGATATATCTATTTTCTACAGGGTTTAATAGTTTGCCCCGATATATCTATAGTTTCTACAGGGTTTAATAGCTTGCCCCGATATATCTAGTTTCTACAGGGTTTCATAGTTTGTCCACGATATATCTAGTTTCTACAGGGTTTCATAGTTTGCCCCGATATATCTAGTTTCTACAGGGTTTCATAGTTTTCCCCGATATATCTAGTTTCTACAGGGTTTAATAGTTTGCCCCGATATATCTAGTTTCTACATGGTTTTATAATTTGTCCACGATCCATCTAGTTTCTACAGGGTTTCATAGTTTGTCCACGATATATCTAGTTTCTACAGGGTTTTATAGCTTGCCCCGATATATCTAGTTTCTACAGGGTTTCATAGTTTGCCACGATATATCTAGTTTCTACAGGGTTTCATAGTTTGCCCCGATATATCTAGTTTCTACAGGGTTTCACAGTTTACCCCAATATATCTAGTTTCTACAGGGTTTCACAGTTTACCCCAATATATCTAGTTTCTACAGGGTTTCATAGTTTACCCCGATATAATTTTCAAAGTAGTTTTTAATATCAAGTAAAAAAGTTATTTAAGAATAGAGGGATACACAGACACATGGATATAGGGAGGGATACATGGATACAAGGAGACAGGGGTATATAATGCAGGGATATTGGCATTAAATTACAGGATCACAGGAATACAGCTAGATGCAGGAATACAGGAATACAGGAATTCAGGAAAACAGGAATATAAGAATACAGGAATACAGGAATACAGAAATACAGAAATACAGGAATACAGGAATACAGAAATATAGGAATACAGAAATACAGGATTTTAAGGAATGCAGGAATACAAAAATACAAAAGTAAAAGAATTCAAGAATACAATAATAGACTAGATACCGGATTTTTACGTTCCATAGTTTACAGACAAGTGTAATCCAGAATTGTTTGTCTTGTTAAAAAGTTAAATGAATTTTAAAGTACACGAAGAACCGAAGTTTTAATATCAAAATCTCTAAGAAAATTTGCTTTAGAAAAGTTGCGGTACCATGCAACGAAATAATGTATATGGGTTTTATGCAAAATCAAAATTTGTTTGTTCTTCTAACAAATTAAGTTCTCTTCTATAAACTTGTTTTTAAAGTTTCTAAACAATAAGAGTTTTAGAAACAAACAATCCAAGAGCATTTTATTATTTAGTTTTTTTAACTCTCTTCGCCTCCTACGAGCAATGGTTCAGAAAAAAAACACCATTTTTTAAATCATTTTACATTGTATGGAAAGTTAAGGAAAATTCAAAGTAAGAAGTAAAAAGTAAGACCTTTTCATTACGATAAAAATATTTCAATTTTACAAAATTCATAATTTCATGTTATATTATATTTTAAAGTGCTATTTTACCATGAATATTAAAATTTTGACTTTAGGAGATAAGAACAATTCAAGGAGAAAGGGATTTAATAAACTATTTTATCTAGTGATCATGTTGTCTAGGAGAAGTCTCTAATTTATATAGTTTCTGTTGTCTAGGAAAAGTGTCTAGTTATTATAGTTTCTGTTGTCTAGGAATGTAGAAAATGCCCTACTCCATAAGGATTTCTCTATCCAGGTACAAATCAGTTTCACTTTACTATCAATGTCATAACCCAGACATTAGCTCGTGAACAATCAATGCCAAACCAATGGGCACGATCTCGTCAGCTATCGATGTCAACACGGACACTAGCTTGTAAACTATCAGTGCCAATGTAATAGTCACGATCTTGTCAGCTATCGATGTCAACACGGAAAAGTGTCTAGTTTTTATAATTTCTTTTGACTAGGTAAAGAGTCTAAATTTTATAGTTTCTTTTGACTACAAAAAATGTTTAGTTTATATAGTTTCTGTTGTCTAAGGAAAGTGAGTTTATATAGTTTCTGTTGTCTAAGGAAAGTGAGTTTATATAGTTTCTGTTATCTAAGGAAAGTGAGTTTGTTTAGTTACTGTTGTCTAAGGAAAGTGAGTTTATATAGTTTCTGTTGTCTAAGGAAAGTGAGTTTATATAGTTTCTGTTGTCTATTTTATTTACAGTGAAATTCTAAATACCCTAGCATTATGTTAATTGATTGAAGACTTCAAAGTCGTCTTTAACCTTAGAAATAGTTTGTGGCATTCAACGTTGGTAACCTGATTTTAACAATATTTTTGTATGAAACAAAAATCTCAGGATAGCCCAAGCACTATGTGCTGCTATCATAATTACCAGAATAGGAATGATTTGGTTCAGAATGTTACACTTTCATGTTTTTTTTCCAAATTGAAATTTAAACACAAATCTTGATTATTATTTATAAAAAAATATTGTTAAAATCAGGTAAACAATAGTAAACGCCGCAAGCGAATTGTAAAGTCAAAGACGACTTTGCAGTCATCAATCAATTAATATTGTTTAGAATATCACTGTAGTTTTCTGTTGTCTGCGACAAATGTCTAGTTCAAGTAGTTTTCTATAAAGTTAGAGTTTATTCCAAGTTTTGTATCCAATACTAAACTTGAGAATAAACATTCAATGATTCTTTCTTTTCTAGAGAAAACCAGAGATGCAGGGGATACAGACAGGGGGATACAGGGGGATACAGGGGATACAGGGCCGGGAAAGATATTTAAAAATATGAATTATGTTAGGTTTAATAATCTAAATTTAAAATATAAAAGGTTTACAATAGATATGTTTTAATATGCTTTGATATTTGTTGTGTACATGTCAGAAAATTACTTTAAACTCTAGTTCTCGAATTGATGTATAAACTATTTTGCATAAGATAAAATCGCACCCTGATCACTAACAGTTCGTATTAAATCTATTTAATTTAAATGTGTTGTTATCATTATTGAAATTAGGTGGAAAAAATAATCAAAACAGCCAAGAGCTATTTTCCATCTAATTGCTTTATACTCGTACTGTTAATATAATCATCAATTTGTAATTGTAAACTCGTTCTGTACACAGATACATGTATTTTAGCAATAAACCTTATCTTATCTTATCTTATCTGTTTGTAAAGATAAAGGGATTACAAAATTTGAGTTTTTGACAGCTTCTTTAGGTTCATCATGAGGTTTGTTTAATTGCTGAGTGTTGATTGATTCATTGTACTATACTGTCATGATCAAAAAGAAGAGGTATAACACTAGAAAATGGAAACAGCTAGTAAACATCCTGAGCAGGGAATTCTTTAATTGTGGATGTCTCGAGATCCGAGATTAAGCATTACTACATGTCAATTTAATATGTATGTAGCATTTTCTGTTGTAATGATTAGTACATCTTTATTATCCATGTTGACCCTGACCGGCCAATCCGGTCATTTTGATTTACCTGTATATAAATAAATTAGTACTACATGAAACGTTGTGTTATACGGACGTATACATAGCCTTGAGTTTTGGCTAGAGATAGAGTCAGTGAGACTATAACTAGACTTTGAGTAGAGAAATCTCGGAACCTAGATTTATTACATATTTTCAATATCCCGTGAAGAGTTTCGTTTGTGGAAAACGAGTTCAGCCAGTCAGGAGCCAGATTTTGCGTTCAACCATGTTGGAAAACAGACAAAATCAAGAGATTAAGCAGGTTCTTCGTATAATTCAAAGTGCCCATAGTGGATATAGAGATCAAGCTAACGGTAATATGGGTATCTAACATTTCACAGCTTTAAACCATAGTAAACTAGATAAGCAGACAAATACTTTGAAATAACTAAATTTTCTGCGACATTTTTAATTTAATCAAATTGAAAAAGTAGCATTTAGTTATAATGTTTTTATGTTTATGAAAGTTTAAACTTTTGTTTGAATAAAAGATTTTTTGTTGGATTTGTTTACTGCAAACTGAAGCTGACATACTTACTTAAAAATTTATCTTAAGAAATTGAGTCTGTGTGACAAACTCAATTTTACTTGTCCCAATATCTTTGCAACTTGATGTTATCAACTTTTGATATTTCAACCTTAAATTTCTATTGGCAAAGAATCAATTCCTTTCCTGTCAAAGTTAAATTAGGAGAATACTGAATACAAGAATCTAAGGCAAGGAAAGTTTATTGCGGTCGTGTATACTCTGCGTACACATATTGAAACCAGTTCTCTTTAGGCGGAATTTGTAAACAAGAATAAATGCATCAGTGTTCGTTTAGTATCCGAGGAGGTTAAAAGCATTAAATTTTGAAAATTTTGATAATTCACACAATTGTTTCCTATGACCAGAATATTTCATCGATTTTTTATGTGAAAGATGGATCCCATTTCAGGCTTCGACATCTGTCTTGTGTTTACATTACCGCCCAGAGACAGTACACTGCAGTACAAAAGATGTGTACACTTCTTAAATAACTTTCCTTGCCTTACAATCCTTGACTGAATATAAGTTAGCTTGTGCTGCAGTAAGTTTAAATATTTCAAGTTTTAAATCTAAAAGATAAGAAATAAAATTAAACTTTATCTTTATTTAACTTTGCTTAATGTACATTTTACAATCATCATATGGTTTAAAACATAGATTAATTAACAATAACAGATAGAACACTAGATGTCGTCTTTTCAAGATTTGAGGTTTTTTCTTTCACAATAACCCCAAGGCAGAAGCCAAAAGAGTTATGTGCATGCTACATTGAATGACAAGACAGAGAGAGAGCATACGCGTAATTCCTTTGGGCTTTTGCCTCAGGTTTATTGTGAATGAAAAACCCTGAAATCTTGAAAAGACGACATTTAGTGTTCTATCTGTATTGGTAAATTAATTAATCTATTAGAGATGGAAAAATAATTCTTAGTTTAACAAAGATCCTCTAATTAAATTCTTGTAAAAACTTTAAACTTAAACAGAAATTTAAACTCTAGAATAATTTTTCTTGAAATCTGTCTTTAACTTCGCTAATTTAACTTGAGAAAGGAAATAATTGGGAGAAATCTCTGTTTACACCACCAAGATTTAAAGTGTTACTTGTACACCTTCTGTTTTACTCACAAAGGAATTGAGTCTTTGCCACAAATTCAGTTTTTGTAAAACCTATATCTTTGCAACCTTATGATGTAAACATTCGATATTTCAAACTCACATTATTTGATCTAATAGCATTCATAGTTTGAAATATTAAAGGTCTACGAAAATCCGAGTTTGTGGCAAAAACTCAATTCCTTTGAAAATAGAAAATTCCTTCGGTTCCATACTTATAACTCACAACATTTGTTTTTCTTTTCAGTATGTTTTCATATCAATGACGACATAGAACTCTTAAAATCTACGATCCTATTTGAAATAAGTTTTAAAGTTATACCAAGACGTTTATATATTTGTGAAAAGAAATATAAATCAAGGTTTTAAACAGGTCATATTACGGAACAAATATGAAAACTAGGATTCTTAATAGATATAATTGATAATATAATTGTTACGTCTGTATCACGTGACCAGAATTTCCACCTATGGCAGTCCATTATCTGGTCACGTGGCGCCGTATGTATAACGTGACCAGAATTTCAACCTATGGCAGTCCATTATCTGGTCACGTGGCGCCGTATGTATAACGTGACAAGAATTTCCACCTATGGCAGTCCATTATCTGGTCACGTGGCGCCGTATGTATCACGTGACCAGAATTCCCCCTTTAATTTTACCTTAACTTTCCCTTTAATTTTACCTTAACTTTCCCTTTAAATTCAGTTTGGACTAGTGTGATGTCCTATTCAGTTTGGACTAGTGTGATGTCCTATTTTTAAAATATTTTTGGTTTATATTTTTCTTCAGCCTATTCTTATGATGAGGAGAAAATTTTTTTTTTAATTCTTTTTCTTTCAAAGAAATATGAAAAATCTACTGAATCATGTTGTTTTGAAGAGAATAATATTCATAGCTTGTTTTAACTTTAATTTAAATTTTCTGGAATAAAAAATGTCATGAATTAAAACATGTCTCAAAACAGAATATTAATTTAACTCACAATAATTTGAGTTTTTTATATAGTTCTGTAGAATAAATAATATCAAATAACTTGCTCGTTAGATCCTCGATTCCTTGTATTTCTTTTTAAAAATTGATAGTTTTCTATTGCAGGAGCTAGCTAAACAAAAGTGGCTGGAGGAAGGAAAAAGAAGAAAATATTAAGAATTAACTAATTTCAAAATTGAAAAATGACATGGGGAATCCGGCAAGAAATTTAAATAAGTTCAAGAGTTTACAAATATGAAAAAATGAACGATTTTTCCTATCCCAAAATTTCTCATATAAAGAAAGTTGTTGAATTCTGGATTTCTTGTTTTCTCTGCATGAAGAATAAAAAGAAACATTAACTTATTGGACTTGCTTTTAAGTGCTCTGAGGCCGAATTTAAAGATCTTAAGCCGCGGCTTAAAATTCAATCCGAGGCTTAAATATGGTTTGTTCCACTTGAAATTGTATTCAATTTTTCAAGATTTAAGCCGGCGCTCAATTGAAACCGGTTTCTGGGGATTTAAATTCATTAAACTCGGACACAGTACATATAAAGGAACGAGAAAAAAGTAAATTTGTATTTTTTAATGAACACTTAAAAATTAATACTATATTTGTGCAAAGTTTAAACTAAACCGAGAGAAATTAAATCCGAAAAAAAACATAAAAATAGAAATGGAAGTAAAATTTAAAAATTAAATGATTATTCAATTCAGCCCCTCCAGCGCCTTCCCCCCCCCCCCTTCAATTCCACCTCTCCCTTTTCCTGTGTTGCCTATCTTGCCCCTGAAAATGTGTAATATCCATCATGTCTGATATTTGGTAGAAAGGATAACATTCTTTCTTCTCCTCTCCCCCTAGGCGAAAATACTCAATCCTCCGGACAGTTCACTATCACTAATTAATCTATCAACGCAAGACAAAAATCTGTTTTGGAGAATAATTTTAGAAGAATAATTTGTATACTAAATGATTTTGACAAGTATTCTTTGTTTGCTATATTTATGTATATACTATATATATCAGTTAAAAAATTAATAATCAAAATAAATGAAGACAGTGGTATTAGGAGAGGGGCGTCTACAGTTTGCAGGTGGTATCTTGGGATTTAAAGCAATAATAGAAAATCCCCTGGAGGAGAAATATACGTTTACTCAGGATTAAATTATATTGAGTTCAGAGAACAATTTTAACTTAATTCGATTATAAAGAAATTCTTTCATATTGTATTCAAAGAAAAGGAAAGAGAGTATAGACTAATATATCCAGTGATGTTATCATAGAGGAACTTTGGTAGTGGGGGGGGGGGTAAGTAAGATTCGTCGCAACTGTTTGTCTTTCTTTCCGCAAAAGATTCATAATCATTGATTTGCGGCAGTGCGCTCACATGTATAGTGCTTCCAGTCCGCACCCGTTTTGTCTTTCTTGTGATCTTTTGCATTTTCTGATTGCTGATGTTAATCTTCTATAAAGATATTTTTTAATGAGGAAAATTACAATCTTTACCAGAAGTAACGCAGTTTTGCACAAATTGCCCTCACTCATAATGCTTCTTTGCCGCACCCGTTTTGTCTTCCTTGTGATCTTTTGCATTTTCTGATTGCTGATGTTAATCTTCTATAAAGATATTTTTTAATGAGGAAAAGTACAATCTTCACCAGAAGTAACGCAGTTTTGCATAACTTGCCCTCACTCATAACGCTTCTTTGCCGCATCCGTTTTGTCTTCCATCCATGTTGTAACGTCATTTGCGGAAAGAGGAAAAATAAATAACATTTTAATTTAAGATTATCTTCAACAAAAAACTTCCAAAAAATGTTAAACTGAACCAAAGTGAGTGTTATAATGAGTGTTTGTTTTGAGACACCCTGTATATACATACATTTACACATATATAAATATATATACGAATATTGAATGCAAGATATCACTAAAGCTTAATTTGATAATCAGACTAACTTCAGGGAAATCAAGTTCTCCACAACTCATAACTTACTAATTTCAATAATTTCTATTGTTTACTGTTGTTAAGTGGATTATCTAGTGTTCACCTACAGTAAGACTGAGAACCAGAAAACTTCGGAATAGGAAGACGACATTAACCCTATAAAGCCTGGGGTGTCTGAAGCTTTGTATAGCCTGGGGCCTTAAAGTAATGCATGTTTATGACCCCTTTTTTTGCAAGGCCAATTCATTGAAGAAAAAAATTAGACCGCTAACCTTCATCGTTTTGATGTAACACTTGTTTCTATTTTTTAGATCTGTAGCTAAAATTACTATTAGACCTAGGTAAATAAAAGAAATAATAAATAACTGCCCCTCCATAGTCGGTGGTAAATAAAAAAAAATAATAAATAAATGCCCCTCCCTAGTCGGTGGTAAATAAAAAATAATAATAAATAAATGTCCCTTCCTAGTTGGTGGTAAATAAAAAAAAATAATAAATAAATTCCCCTTCCTGGTCTGCATTAAATAAAAAAATAATAAATAAATGCCTCTCTCTTGTAAGTGATAAATAAAAGAAAATAATAAATAAATGCCCCTCTCTTGTCGGTGGTAAAAAAAAGAAAATAACAAATAAATGCCCCTCCCTAGTCGGTGGTAAATAAAAGAAAATAATAAACAAATGCCCCTCCGTAGTTTGTGGGAAATAAAAGAAATGATAAATAAATGCCCCTTCCTAGTCGGTGGTAAATAAAAGAAAATAATAAATAAATGCCCTTCCCTTGTCGGTGGTAAATGAAAGAAATAATAAATAAATGTCCCTCCCTAGTCGGTGGTAAATAAAAGAAAATAATAAATAAATGCCCTTCTCTTGTCGGTGGTAAATGAAAGAAATAATAAATAAATGTCCTTCTCTTGTCGGTGGTAAATTAAAGAAGTAATAAATAAATGCCCCTCCCTAGTCGGTGGTAAATGATAGAAAGTAATTAATAAATGCCCCTCCCTTGTCGGTGGTAAATAAAAGAAAATAATAAATAAATGCCCTTCCCTTGTCGGTGGTAAATGAAAGAAAATAATAAATAAATGCCCCTCCCTAGTCGGTGGTAAATGATAGAAAGTAATTAATAAATGTCCCT
Source organism: Eurytemora carolleeae (assembly GCF_000591075.1). Lineage (NCBI taxonomy): Eukaryota > Metazoa > Arthropoda > Copepoda > Calanoida > Temoridae > Eurytemora > Eurytemora carolleeae. The sequence continues at coordinate 213,667 of NW_019396348.1, read as the reverse complement.
CCCTAGTCGGTGTTAAATAAAAGAAAATAATAAATAAATGCCCTTCTCTTGTCGGTGGTAAATGAAAGAAATAATAAATAAATGCCCTTCCCTTGTCGGTGATAAATGAAAGAAATAATAAATAAATGCCCCTCCCTAGTCGGTGGTAAATGATAGAAAGTAATTAATAAATGCCCCTCCCTAGTCGGTGGTAAATAAAAGAAAATGCCTGTCATCAATGGAAGGAAATAGTTACACATTATACCAAAGTATTCTAGCATCTTATCTTACAAACACTTTACCTTACTCTTCTACTTTCCCACACTATAAACATTATAATGTACCATGCACATTGGACAGTAATGGAGGGGGGACCTTTAGGATAACAAGAAAAGGACCCATGAAATTAAATTTGGAAACATTTCTGTTCTTTACAATATCTTTCTAATGAGAAAAGTTTTCATGGTTGCAAACACGTTTTTACAAAAGAATTAAAGTTAAATGTTTCTCTTCTCTCATTAACTTTATGAATGCGGCAAGTACAGACAAATAATGTTTACATAAACTAAATCCACTTTTTGAAAATTTTTACAGATTTTGAATTCATATCCCAATCTAATTCTAGGGGTTATTAAAAATGTCTATGTATACCTTGTAAATTGTCAAGGACATTGGACATCATAAACACCTTTCTTTTTGCCAATTTTCTCAAATATTAGAACCGGCAAAAAAAATTTTAATAAGATTCGAGTTACTTCTTTTTTTCATGTTTACATAGTAAGGATTAACTTTATCTTCAGAGGTTTTGTGATTTTTCTATTCTTACATCTATATATACATAATATAGTATTATATATGAAAGAAAAATGAATCAATACAACTACTCATTTGATCTAATATTCGACGAGTCGGTTTTTCTCACAATTTATTATTATTTACAAAGATACAAAAACTATAAGAAAATACTATACGAATCAAATTGCATGAATTGAGAATAGTTCAGAGTGATGGGAGATCTCCAGGGGAACCTATTAACTAGGGAGCTGGTCTTCAACTGCCATTTTTCCCCAAATTTCACTCCACCCTAGCCTAGAGCTTAACCCTCGTTCCCCGGGAGCTGGCCGGCCATCCCCCCAGCACCCGGGCCTCAGGAATAACGGAACAATTGGCGTGGCTTGGTTATCGGCGTGGCTTGGGTTATTTATAGAATTCACATACAAGCACGAATAAATCCGTTAGATCTGTACAAGGGATAGAGGAGGAGGGGGGGAATGGAAGAAGGAGAGAGAAGAAAAACCCTTTTATGATCGCAGGAAATATCAACACATCACTTTCCTGCTACAATAGTTTTGTTTTTCTGGGTGTTTTTTTTTAGCCATAGAGGGGGGTTACATTAATGTGGGGGGGGGGAGGGTGAAAAAAATGTTTATTATTGTGATACAGGTTTTACCTAGTTATTTACAAACGCAGTTAATAAACAGAGGCTACTCATAATGTACAGGGTTTGTTCAGGTTTACAGATATAGGGTTTATGACGATATGTATTACAATAAGAAAAATTCATTGCAATAAACGAGGCAGAAAAACGAGGTTATCTTCCACAATTTGTATCAGAAAAAGGTTTCACGGATATATATATATTCATATATGTATACAATATACATACATATATGATATACGCTCAGTACGTTCAGAGGAATTTACAGTAATTAATTAGATTAAACTGCATTGATCAGCTGATGTGGGGAGTTAAATATATTGTTTTAATATAATCTTCAGTGATCCATGTTCTACTCGTGTATGGAGCTCGATCTGTATAGAAATTAATTCTGAACAGAGCTCAAAGAGTGAAAACTAGTTTACATGTAATATTTAATACTCAATTTTTTTACGTAAAAAATACATAGATGTTGGGATTTACACTCAGTTCCACTACCCTCCCTCTAGGCTCTACTTTATATGGGTATATTTGGCTTGTCTGACTGTATCCGTTTAAAGTCAAAACGGCTGAACCGATCGGGCCCAAACTTATATTGCCCAAGGGTTTAGGATTAAAGTTGAATATAAAAATGCTGCCTGGAATAAATATCGACATTAATTAATTTTGAAAATGCGCCAATTTTAATTTGAAAACAACCAAAAATTGCGACTTTTAAAGCAATAGTTAAACGCTTAAACTGTAAGTATGAAAAGCCTAGTTTTACAATTAAAACAAACTAATTCTAAATCTTTTTGGAGAAGGAATTGGAAAACTTGAAAAATAATTCGATTTGAAGAAATTCGTTACACATGCAGTTAAAGTTTTTAAAATATTCAAATCATGCACCTGTTTTTTTAATCAGTAGAAATATACTTATCGTTTAATTAAATGGATTATCTGGAATTTGATAAATGATCTGAGTTCTTGCCAACAACTGAAATTTGTTAATCCCCATATCTGTGCAACCTTACTGTGTAAATATTAAGGTTTAAAGAGTACTGTTGTGAATCGGGGATTCCTCTCTTTAAATTTAATTCACTTATAATTTAGCTTATAGTCCCTTTAATGAAAATTCACTTATAATTTAGCCTATAGTCTCTTTAATGGAAATTCACTTTAATTTAGCTTACAGTCCCTTTAATGTAAATTCACTTTTAATTTAGCTTAAAGTCCCTTTAATGTAAATTCACTTTAATTTAGCTTACAGTTCCTTTAATGGAAATTCACTTATAATTTAGCTTATAGTCCATTTAATGGAAATTCACTTATAATTTAGCTTACAGTTCCTTTAATGGAAATTCACTTATAATTTAGCTTATAGTCCCTTTAATGGAAATTCACTTATAATTTAGCTTATAGTCCCTTTAATGGAAATTCACTTATAATTTAGCTTACAATCTCTTGAATGTGTGCCAATTTTTAATAATAATTGCACAAAAAAAATGGTTTAATTTAAATTTTGTTCTTAGAATGGTAAAAATATGTTTTAATATTTCAGCCTTATTCTTGTTCTTTGTTAAAATATACCAAGCTCTTTTCAGTCTATATTCAGGCCTAGCTAAACACGCCTTATCTGCGAATATTGGCGTTGTCTATATAAGCTTTGTATTTTGCAATTTTGCAACAGTGTATGACTGGATGTACATGAAGTATGAAGTAACAATAAACCTTGTAAGTAAACTTTGAGTCTCTCTCACTGAGATAGAAAAATATAGATTCGGGAAATATATTAGCAATCCCCAGAAACGATCGAATAAAAAGAATCTAAAAAAGTATAAAGAAATATAGTGCCGTATTTTCGGTACACATGGCGAGCGTGACAGGACATTCACTTATAACCTAACTTACAGTCCCTTTAACAATAAATAAGACTTTAATGATGTCTAAACAATACCCTGTGATCTTGCCACGCTACATTTGTTGCATAAAACGGGCCGCAGGTCAACTCTACACTAGGTAGCCTGACTGGACAGTACGACTTAGACAGTACACTAGGTAGCCTGACTGGACAGTACGACTTAGACAGTACACTAGGTAGCCTGACTGGATAGTACGACTTGGACAGTACCGGCAAGGATCATGCAACTTTTAAACTGGGGTGACTATTCTGTATGAAGTCAAGGGCAGATACCGCAAAATTAATATTGAAACTTTTAACTAAACATGGAAATATGTCATGATTCATGGAGTGGATTTAATCTTGGTAAAGAGCCAGCCCGCTACGAAATTAGTAGAGCAGTACACTATTACTTTTCTATATTTGAGTAATTGATGATCTGAAACTCTTAAAATACAACAATTTGAAGATTAATAGAGTTTGCAAAGAAATAATCAAGTTTACAAGAAAACGCTGAATAAATTTTGTAAAGTCGTCTTTTCAGTCTTATCCTCTGTGGATACTCCTGTACCTCTGTAGATATGTTAACGTAAATACTCAGTTTGTTAACGTTATCCTTCCTGTTCGCTTAAATATACTGTTTAATATTATAAACAGGTGCACAGAAGAGGCCTTTACAGGAAAACTTACTAACTCTGGATATAATAAATTTTTACAATATAATAATGTAAAAAACATATTTTGACTATATAAAAGTTAGAGTTAAAATTAAGAAATTTATAAAACTTTCGTAAAATTTCAGAAAATATTGGAGGTTTGGAGAAAAATGTTAAAGCCATCAGTACGATTTCATCCTTCTAGGTATTGTCCCCTTTTATTATAATATTATTCTCAAAAGGGATTGCGTCTTTGACAAAAACTTTGCAACCCAATGTCGTAGAATTAAGTTATTGTTGAATTTTATTGGATCAAATAATTTAAGTTTGAAATATCGAAGGTGTACACGATCAGGTTGCAAAGATATACGGATTAGAATATTTGAGTTGGCGACACAGCTCAGACTTAATTCCTATATAAATTTTCTTAAAAGTGCAGAAAATGTTGGTGGTTTGTAGTAAGATGTTGAAGCCATCAGTACGATTTCATCCTTCTGTAATAAATACCGTAGCAAATCCCATATTTATAAACGAACACACCTGAATTTGTATTGCGATTAATCTTTCTACGATTGTAAAAAACGATCGTAAAACGATCGTTTTTTGTTTCGTTTTTCTTTTGTTTTAAAAACCGATCGTTTTTGAAAAAAAAAAATTTATTGAAAATTATGTTAACGATCGTTAACGAAATGACGAACTTTATAAAAACGGTCGGTTTTGGAAAAACGATCGTTTTAGAAGAAAAAAAATTACATGCAACTTTATTGAATGTCGTCTTACATGAATTTAAAAAGTTGTGGGGTAGCTAAAACTTCTTGATATTTTCTAAATCACTACTCAATGATGCCCCTCAGGTCGGTTTCCTCTCTTCTTTAACGATCGTTAACGAAACATCGATTTTTTAAAAAATGATCGTTTTGAAAAATGACAATTTTTAAAAAAACGAACTTTTTAAAAAAACGAACTTTTTTAAAAAACGAACGATTTTAAAAGCATGTATTATTTTTTTAAAACAAATATCAAAGTGTGACACGCATTTTTCAAAAATATAGCTTTTAGATCTGTAGCTTTAGTCACAAAAATGTTATAGGCTATTTTAGGATTTTTTTTCACAGACCGGACTTTTTCCGCCTGGCCCTGTGGCTGTACCCTTCCCTGTAAAAAAAAATCCTTTAAATCACTTTTCATTAAAAGTCACAAAATTTCACGGCGATAGTGTCAAAAAAAATTAAGGGGGATGCCAAACGCCCCCCCCCCCCAGCGTGTTTAGTGTCAATGTTTACAATAAGCTGTTCTAAATACATATACGCAGTATTTGTATACATCAGACAAATATTTCTTTATTTCAAATTGATTACCGTCTGCAATGCATGTATGATCATATGGTAGGGCGGGCCGGGTCATTTCCTTCTCCATCATAGTCCATACTCCTTGAGACAGTCAAGCAAAGTGCGTATATGTATATATATGTTTGAAGGTTGGTGGAGATGAACGGGAAGGAGATGAACAAGATGAAGGAAATTAAGGAGGGGAAGGAGGTGAAGGGAATAAGAAAATTAGCTCAAGTTTTTACTTCACAAAATCTGTCCTCTCAGGAGCAATGGTATTATTCTATTAAAAATTAACATGGATTAACATTTGAACCGAATTTTGCATAGTTCAATATATGACCACAATATTCGTTATAAGTTAATCAGAAAGATTAAAAACAAAAGTAATCTACCACTACGAGAAAGCTACAGTTTAAGTATAAAAATCCAAAAGAGAAACTTATATACTTATATATTTTCCACCATATGTCGTAGACCTTTGGTAATTATTTTAAACAATTTTAAATGTCAAAGATGTACATCTTCAGGGTGCAAAGATATGTAGATTTAAAAAATGTGGGGTTTTGGGCGTGACATAAACTAAGCTTCTTTAATGTGAAGAGGTTAGTTTTAATTATAAATTTTAATTCCATGACTTTACGCATTTGTAACGATGACAAAAATTTATAAAATCCAAGAACCTACAATAATTAATATTTATACATTAGGTTTAAATTTAAAAAAGGACTGTAAGCGTAATTTAGCATCATTCTCCATGCAAAGATGAAATACCATATTTAAAGCTTTGGCTGACCAAGACTGAATTAGATATCAATGTTTATCATTTTGAAAACTTATTATTTTTAATTGTAAATTATTTACACAAGTGACTCGAGCATTTCATAAAGGAATTTTCAAACTATAACTTTTAAAGCTAGAAAACCCACAATATCTTCCACATTATTATTCATGATTATTCTGAAATTCCGGCATCCCCGTTTTTGCTTTTTAAACCCCATCTTTATTTTGTTTATTGAATTCTATAAACAAAATCTGAAGTTTTCATTCAGGATAGTTTACGGACTTCTGTGTTTGGATAGAAATGAAATAAATTTCACAAGTAAATACACATTAAAACTATTTTACACATCTTCTAAATGTGCAGTTCATTTTTTAGCCCTCTAGAAACCCGACCCAATCAAGTAGGTTTTTAAACACTTTTGTTCTGGAAAGTACTCAGCTAGGAATAATTTGATAAAATATTATATTTTGATGTAAACAGCCGTTTGATAAATTAGCATACAATGCTTGATAGAATCTACAAAATAAATTGTGAAAATGTAGGAAATATCAAAAATAATACAAAAATTTCATAATTCTTTATAATCGTTAAATTTAACCAGCTTTGAAATGTCTTGTCACATTGTTTGGTATAAGATCATGCTAATTCAATAATGAACACTGAGCTAGGAACGTTCAAAACTCCTACTTTGGGGGTGGATACGTTTTCAGAATTAGTTTTTTTAAACCATTAAATAACGACGACATAAAATGTAAAAAAAGTTCTTCAATTAAATACAGACGTCATAAATAGGAACATGTTGAGAGAATAAAAATGTATCTTTTCATCGAAAATAAGTTCTCTTGTTCAATTATTAGCTTCTATTTTCTCATTATTCTGGTTTCTCATTATTCACAAAGATTTTTGGCAGATTTTCTAGAGTTATTATTGAAAAGAAGACATTTGAAGAATTTGAAGAAATCTGCTAATAAAATCAAAGAAGATAAGAAATTCAATATAATAATAAAAACGAAATAATCGATTTTAGCATAGATTTTTGACAAATTTCTTCATGTTCCTAACCATCCAATTAGATTACTGTATAATTTTTACTTGATTTTTCGTTGTCATTGTTTAATAATTAAAAAAAAAACTAAACTCAGGATTTACAGATTTTTAAAAAGTTTAATATGTCTCAAATGAATCCGAAAGAAGTTTTCCACAACACTGCATACTCAGTTTAACTACCTTACATTGCCTTTAAATGGAGATTTTTTTGTATTTACTGTTAACTATTTTTCATTTAAATATTAATGTACAAAAATAGTTTTACGCCAATTTCGACGGATTTTGAATTAAATATTTAAATGACTAAAAATATTGCGAGAAAAGATTTTCGTTGTAGTTAGTTAGATAGCAAATTGGGAATGGACCAAAATTAGCAACTCTGGGGTTTTATCCAAGGGAGTGTTCGCAAAAAATTAAAGTTTCCGATGCAGGAAACCCCATGACCATAATTTTGCTTAAGCAAAAAGATTCTTAAGGAATATATTAACAAACTCAAAGAAACTCTAATCTAATTAAATTTTCTCATCCCTATTGTTTGCCACCCAATGTCGTTATACCTTGGAGATATTTTAAACTATAAATTCTGTTAGAGTAAAAAATCTTGTTTTAAAATATCAAAAATTAACATCATCATGTTTCAAAGATATAGGGATTAGAAAATTGAATTTGTGGCAGACTCAAATCCTTTTTTTTTTTTTATTTCCCACAACTATCAGTGCATATATTTTCTAAACAAGCATTTTGTAGTTTCTTTTCAATTTTATTTTAATTTAAAATGTTCAGTTTGGAGACTGTACTTCATTACCCGGACTATACAGGAACCATGGAATATGATATAAATGTATTTTCTATTTAGTTTTAACGTTTTAGCATTATCTTTTTAGATAAAAAACTTAAACAAACACAATCTTTGTTTAATAAGGACCGTGTTTATTCAAATTGTAAAGATAAACTTCTGTTCTGTTTGAACTTTTAAAGATTTTTGTTTTACTTTGAGGCTGGTTCAGTAACCATATATCTATATCTATATATCGAGATCAAACAACTGAGAAGAATCACATACAAATACTGAATATATTTGGTTTGGCTTTGGCGGAACTCTTGAGACTTCTAGAGGTGGAAAATATCGACTTCCACAATCGTTTTTTATCTTAAAGAAAATGAACAATGTATTCTGTTTTAAAGTTTATAGTGTCATGTATGACTGGGGTCTAATTTTGGTTTTATTTCTTAAAATAAAGAATCCCCAAACATCATGTTTGTCTAAAATTCAAGGAAACTTTTTCTACTCTCTAAGAATTTCCAAAATCTATAATTTTGCTACGGAGTACTAAAGCGGTGTTTAATCAGGTTGGTTTAAGCACAACCTCAGTACAACATATAATCTAAAAAGACTTGAACATTCGAGATTCTGCCTTAATCTTTAGAGCACGCCATTTTTAACAATGTCTAAATTTAATGAATTTGAGCCGCGTCTTAAAAGGACTGAAAAGAAAAAATGAAAGGGGGTATAGGCTGAAAGCTAATCTCTTTAGCTCTTGATCGCGACCCATGAAAGTCATATCTGATGTTCCTGTCTCAAGAAATTGATATAAAACTGTGTCAAATATATACGAAAATAAATATATATACAATTTTGTATAAAAGTAGTAGGTTTAAACAGATCATATTCAGCAAATAAGCAACCAATCTGAAAACGATGATATCCCAGAGAAAGCTAATTGTAAATTAGGTTTACTTTTATATTTGTTATTTCTATTTTCAATAGATTTCATTCATGATATTATTTTTACGTCCGTATTACTTGACATGAAATTCCACCAATGGCAGTGCAGTAAAGTGGTCACGTGATACAGGCGGAGACACGTGACCAGTATACTGCTCTGCCATTGGTGATAGTTCTGGTCACGTGATTTAAGTTTAAGACTTTCAAAATTTTACATATATGAATTTTCGTATAATTTAACACAGTTTTATATCAGTTTCTCGAGACAGGGACATTAGATAAAACTTTCATGGGTCGCGATCAAGAGCTAAAGTGATTAGCTTTCAGCCTATACCCCCTTTCATTTTTCCTTTACTGTCCCTTTAATCTTTACAGCACGCCATTTTTAAAATAGAATGGCCCACGGAGAAACATGTATGAACAAATTTTTTTGAAAATTTTAGATATATATTTTCTTTAATTAAGATGGCTTACGCCACAAGCTCAGTGTCTGAATTTAATGAATTTGAGCCGGGTCTTAAATCCGCCAAAAAAAACGGTTTCAATTGAGTGCTGGCTTAAATCTTGAAGAAATGAATACAATTTTAAGTGGAACCAACCATATTTGAGCCGCAGTTTAGATTTAAGCCGCAGCTCAAATTCTTTAAATTCGGCCTCAGGTCATATGCAAACTTAAAAGACTTAAACCTTGATTACATTACATCATGCTTTAAATTAAATTATTAAATCCGACAGGGGGGATCTGAAAAACTACTCCAAGCATGAATTCCATGTTTGATGTAGAAGAGCGGAATATTGTTGAACTAAACCTGGATTTCCCGTCAGTATTCTCCAAGGTCGGAGCAGGAGAAGGTTCTCGCAGATTTGGTCGAAGTAAGAGCATCCTTGAAACCAACCAGGGGACGGATGTTACTGATGGAGGTCAATATTTAGATTCAATATTCTTAGGGGGGGTGGTTGACACCCCCCCCCCTTCCTTTATTTTTTTTGTCCTAGCACTCTCCCTTTTTACATTAACACCGGAAAATGTCCCGATTTAAAAACTTCCGTCTGAATAAGTGCTTATCTAAAACACTTGATCTCGATATTTTCTTTGACAGCTTTTGAATTTGAGTGATTTAATCCACAGGTTTTAGATGTAGTTTTAAGTTGCTTAAACAATATATTTAAAAGTATATTATTATGGTTTTAACATAATACATTTTCTATCAGAAAGGCTTGTTAAAGTTTTATTCAGTCATTTTGAAAAATTTGAAGTTTTAAAATAATATTTCATTTAAAAAACATGTAATTTTTTTACAGTGAATTTGGCCATTTTTATGTTAAAACCATTAGTAGCTTGTGGGTTAGAAGGTGTTAAAAAAAAAATTTTAAATCAATTTTAGTGAAAAAGTGCAACAGAGAAATTTTTTTTAATCTTTTCTTAAAAATCAAAATTAAAGGACTAGAAGGTGCCTGATCCCTATTTTTCAAAGGAGGGTGACATCCCACTAGTTTTCTAGGGAGGGGGACGTCCCCCAAATTTTCTAGGGGGAACCCCTCCCTGAAATCATGCATTTCATATAAATTTAAGTAAATAACAAATTTTGTGTACTGTACCATTTACCGTCCTAAGCCTGTATATATAAAATAAACTGTATGTCCACCAACCACAATAGAACTTCTCTAAAAGAATTCCTGATTTGAAAAGGCAGTTTAGCCTCCTTGTGGGGCAATTTATCTCTCTATACTGTGCACGATAAATACTGCAGGAAGTACGCTGCTTAATCTATATCTATAAAAAGTTGTAATCTCTGTTTGTCTGTTTGTTTGTCCGATCATAACTCAGAAACCCCTGCACTGATTGGCCTAAAGTTTTGATTGGGGAACTTGGGAGACCCACGGGAATGTTCTTAGCTTACTTTTGAGATTCTAAGTTAAGTGGGTCGACTTTTATAAGAAAAAATAGCTAAAATCGTAATTTACGACCATGAGGGCGGGTAAATGATATGAGTAACTATTAGTACTCTGGCCTATGCTGGGTTCTCAAACTAGTATTCTTATTAAAGAAAGTAAAAATTCTGTTTTACTGGTTGTAGGGTCATTTGAGAATATTAAATCCTTGATTGATGTTAATACAAATTATTGTTTTATAGGTTTAGATTATCGAATGCTGTTTGTTTCTAATCGACCATTAGAAAACCTGATAAAAGCAGTTCTGAACAATGATTTAGAAATGATTAGGTAAATAAAATACAATGTCATTTTCTTTTAAAAAAAAATATGATTATCACGTGTCTCCGTCTGTATCACGTGTCTCCGTCTGTATCACGTGACCAGTATACTGCACTGCCATGAAACGAGATATAACTTTGTCTATATATATTTATACTTGAAGAGAAAACATGAACTGCAGTCTTCTATATTACAAGAGTTGAATATATTAAAAATGAAAAATTATTAATAATAAAAGAAGCAAACTAAGTTTTTCAGGCTCCTCTAGGATGTCGTCGTTTTCAGGCTCCTCTAGGATGTCGTCGTTTTCAGATTGGTTGCGTATTTGCTGACCTAGGATTTTTATACAAAATTTTATATATAAATTTTTGTTTTACAGTTTTATATAAATTTCTCAACATCAGATAGAACTCTTGTGGGTCTTTATCAACTCCTAAAATGCTTAGGTTTCAGCCTAGACCCCCTTTCCTTTTTTCTTTACAGTCCCTTTAAAGGGGAGTGTTTGCCAAAATTAAAAAGGGGTAAATGTTATGAACCATTATCAAATCATGAATTTAAAAAATAACTTGATATAAACCATGGATGGTCCACTGTACCCAAAATGCAAGAAGGTTTACCCTTGCAGTGCAAGCAGAAAATTCATACCGCATAATCTTAACAGAATATTTGGACAAAATGAGAAATAACCTAAACGTTAGCTGTTAAAGTAAAAAGTTCACTTACTCTTAAAAATGTTCATAATAAAGAAGAAAAGAGTTTTATTTTTGCCGAAACAATGAAAACCCGCTGTTGTATTCTCATAGAAACTTCACACCTTTGAGCTCTACGAACGTTCAGGCCCTCAGACCGAATTTAAAGAATTTGATTCGTGGCTTAAATTTAAAACCCGGCTCAAATATGTTTGGTTCCGCTTAAAATTGTATTTAATGTTTCAATATTTAAGCCGGCGCTTAATTAACACCGGTTTTTGGCAGATTTGAGACGCAGCTCAAATTCATTACATTCGGACTCTGGAACAGAAAGACTGTATTAATCCTTGATTAAATAAACAATTTTTAATATTTTGATTAATGTTACTTCGAGACTTTTTTTCAATTGACTTGGTGATAGATATAACTCTATAAAAATATTAAAATACTTTTCGTATTTTTTGCAGGAAAACCTTAGACGAACATGGAGACCTTTTAACTAAAAATGTTCTTAAGTTTAAGAAGAGAGTTTCTTACAATATGCAGGAAATACAGGTGATACAATTTGTTATGTTAAAATATAAATTACTGACAAAATTTGTTAATTAATTGTGTAAAAACATTTCCCCCTAACTAGCTAATTAAGACTTCAGAAAATAATGTTGGGATATTTGGTATTTTTGGTCAATTTGTTTTGGCCTGGTAATTATACCAGTTTAGCTTTAGCCAGAATACTTTATTTAACTAACTAAACTAAATTTTAAACTTTAAAATATCGAAATAAATAAATATCAAGGTGACGTGGCAGAATTTTCTAGATCCTCTTGCCGCGTTTCTGTATCCGGCTCAGACTCAGATCGTCTTCCGCCACACCAGCTGATCTTTGTTTAAATAAATATTACCCCACAATAATTGTATATATAATAATTGAATATATAATAATAAAATTATAATAATAAGCAAGTTTTTTTATAGACATACAAAATGAATTAATTAAATGTTATACAAACTTTTTTTTATGAACTACAATGAAAAAACGCTATTGCATTCAACGGTAAAATTGCAGTTAGGTATATCGCACACTATGTGAGATATAAATAAAGATACTGTTGATATATCGCAAAGAAAGAAAGTGTGCGATATATCTAACCTTTATTTTCCCGTTGAATGTTATAGATATATCTAATGAAACAATATTCTATATAGGAATGTGCTTTTATTTGGTTCGTTTATGGGTTTTAGGGTTTTTTTTGGGGTCTTTTTTTAGAGTTAAAATTTGGCATAATGTAAGAGAAGCAATGTTTTCTAAATTTTTATTCTAAGCATGTGTATTTCCTTAATTATGTCCAATTTTGACCCTGGCAGAAGATACACGCAACACTAACTCAAAAACAATCTATAAAACAAAGCAAAAACTATCTATAAAACAATGCAAAAACAATCTATAAAACAATGCAAAAACTATCTATAAAACAATGCAAAAACTATTTATAAAACAATGCAAAAACTATTTATAATACAATTTAAAAACTAACGGAATGTAACGATCGTTATTGGATCACTTTTGGATCGTTTTTGGATCGTTTTTGGATCGTTTTTGGATTGGTTGTGGATCGTTTTTCCATTGTTAACTTTTATAAGATAAAGATTTTGCATAGGTACATAAAAGAAAATTTTAACATAATATAGTTTAGAAATCTCATTACTTTTTTTCTGAAAACTATCCAAACAATTAACACCACTAATTTTAGATTTATAATTATTATGTTTTAGGCTGAAAAGAGATGGACAGATATTGAGATATTTGTAGATATTCTTCAGTTTGCTGTACTGCACCGTAAACATAAACCACTTGCAGTACTACTCGACTATGTACAGGGGTAGGTACCGTATAACGTCTTGATTAGTATATAGTAAGCACCAGAAAACTGTGAAATAAGAGGACGACATTAAAGCAATAATTAAGTGTATTTGATGTTGTTACAAAGCAAACAGTTTTACAAAGTGTGATCGATAAATTTCGCTAAAAAAAGTTAGGGGTACAATTGTAGAAGTCTCAGCCCTGTAATTTTTTTAAGTTCACTAATTTATGCCGGATTATTTTTCAGATCAGTTGATGTTAATCAGATCTTAAATGTAATGTTAGGAGCGTTCTTCCGAAAGTAATTGCAGCTTCGTTCGTCACAGCAAGAACATTTTCAGAAGGGTCTCAAACTTTGTTACCAGAGTCTGTTTTAGACCCTTTAAGAACGATAAAAAGAAAAATAGAATAGATTGAGTACTGAATGTATTAAGGACTTTTGAGGATTTTTATGGTTTTGATTTACATTTAAGATCCATTATCAATGTAATCCCTTTTGTCTTATGTCGGAGACCTGGGGACAAATTTAACCCAGATCTTTGTCATTTTTAAATCTTAGTTTACAGCTTTGTTTACAATGTAAAATCAGGCTGTCTGGCAAATATACTTCTTGAACCCATGGTAATATGGTTTGAACAATTTGAAATATTTTCGAACATTAAACTACGAATGAAGTTCATAAAATTATTTTAAAACACGTTCTGGATCATGTAATTCGTCTAATCAAAGCATTTTTTGGTAACCGAGTCTCCAAAGTGTTCCCGTTTCTCTGGTAAATATTCCACATATTCCTTTGCTGTGACAATGAAGTTAATCCAACTTCAGGAGAACACTTCCAACATCACAACAAACATCTGCTTGGCATGAACCAAGCCAAAAATGTATCTGGTACAGATATAGTAAATTTAAAAAAAAAAGATTTTAGAGCGGAGACTTCTAGAAACTTATTGATCACAGCTGTACTAGTGACTTCATAAATTACTTATTCAGTGAAAGGATTTGTTTGCACTGCACAATTAGGGTTTCTAAAATGTTTATTGGACTATTTAAAAAGTCGTCTTCCTGTTCTCACTCTTTATAAAGTGTTTTTTTAATATCATTTCACTGCTGTATAATTGCACAAAAAAACGATTAAAATTTTTTAAAAAATGTTTGAAATAAGAAATATAACAAGATTAATTTTTCTTTATATTGTATTGGTATTGTAGTTTTTTGCATGCATCTAAAACTTGTAAAAATTTTAGGGATATTTGCGAAGTTTTAAATAAACAAATCAGACTAAACTGCGGTCTGAGAAATGTATCTGCCTTTGATTATGAGGTGATAACTCACAAATTTATTTTTATATTTCAGAAAGGAATTTAGACTTTGTCACAAATTATGATTTCTAAATCCCTATATTTTTGCAACACAATGTTGTAGACCTTAGATATTTAAAACTATGCGTTCCGTCAGATCAAATAATCTAAGTTTGAAATTCTAAGGTTTACACCATTAGGTAGTAGAGATACAGGGATTAGAAAATTTGAGTTTGCTCGAAATTAAGCTATACCGCAAAACAAAACAAATTTTTCTAATGGTGAATTTATAATTCTCATTGCTATTGGACGAATCAAAAAAAGCTCTGCGATTTGAAATGTTCAAATTCTGTACAACAAAAAAGATATATTTTGTCAAATTCTATTATTAGGATGTAAAACTTGAAAGACGAAATCTATTCCATCTTGCAACAGAAATATCTTTGGATTGTTTGAAGATACTTCTTCAATTTAAGTTTACTCCGGACTTATTGATCTCAGAAGATGTAGGTAGGACCAATTTTAGTTTAAAGGGACTGAAGAGATAATTTCAAGGTACTCTCCACTCATTGACTGGCATGTCCGATTCACACCCCTCGATCCAAAGTTTTGTCTAATCAAAATTGAATGAGATATCTGTGTTTTTCTCTTTGAAAAATGTATCATTTTCACTAAGAAAATTAGAACAAACGTATTATTTACTAAAAAAACTGGTTATATATTGTACCAGGAAATTAAGCTTTTAGATATGCGGGATTCAATGAAAAATGTTGCATACTATAAAAGAAAGCTTATTTTTTTTTAGAAAACTGAGTATTTGGTTTAATCTATAGATTGGGACCTTGGCGGCCATTTTCTAAATTAAACACTTTAAAAGCTGTAGAAAATACCTTTCTCATTATTGATCAGATAAAGGAGTTAAATGGAGGGTTATTTTAAAATAAAAACGAAATCTTTAATTACAAATGAACCGGGTATAAGGACAAATTAAAAAGCTTTGAATTTTATTTTTTATTATTCTAAAGTCAATCTGATTTTCTTAAATCAGTGGCTGTTTGAAAAAAAAGAATTATTTTAGAGTGCCAGTTAAGATATAAAACTGAAAATAGATCTTTTTAGAAATCATCTGAAATTGGAGTCTTCATATATATGCTTACCACCTTTAAAAGAAACACATTTAATTCAAAACTAAGACTTACAGTGATAAACAATAAACTGTAGAATAGGAAGACGACATTAAAGCATTTGCATTTGATGTTGTTACAAATCAAATAGCTTGACTAGCAAAAAATTAAATCACTTATTAAGTGAAATGGGTCCGATTACACTGCAAACTTCTTGTACCTCGTTTTTATTTGACTATTTAAAGTTATAACTTGAGTCTAAAAGTCAACTTCCTACTCCAAAGTTTTTTGGATATTACTGTATAAATTTTCAAAATTATGAAATGTATTTTAAAGATTTAATCTGATGATGACTTTGAAGTATTATATAGTTATATGAATCAGGGAACAGTCCCTTAACATGCGTTTGGATTGGGAAGAGATGTTGGCTTCACCCCCTGGCTTGATGATGATACCGGAGTCTGGATACCCGCGCTTCTCAGATCCCTCTAAGTCAGTACTATGGAGATCTTCATTAGGTTCACACCTTGAGAGGTTCCCTGTAACGTACTACCCGATGAACCCTGATGCCGCTCCATTCTACCCGAACTGTAACTCCGTCACCCAATCCAGCTCACTCCATCTTCATTCCATCCATCCCCGCACCCTCCTCTCCCCCGCCTACTTTGAGGAGCCGTCTATCTCGATGTCGGAGATACATGAGGAGCCTGCGACCCGAGACTCTGGTGCTCCTGCCGCTACCCTGCATAGTGTTGATCCTCCTCTGCTTGTTGTTCCTGTTGTACGACATATGGATGGAGGAGATCTACAACAGCTCTTCCCTGAGCACGGGGAATATGAATCCCCGTGTCCGGACTTGGACGAGGATGAATCTCCCGTAGTGACGGATGAGACTAGCCTCAGCTCCAAGGATGAATATGAACCGTTCTACCATCCTCTTCAGAGTATGGAGTCTGTATGCGACCTGACGAGGTCCCTGGACCTGGACCGGATCCACCTGAGGAACTCCATAGCCCAGAGGGATGGGCTCCGAGCTGATCTACTCCAGCATGTGAAGAGTATTCTAGATACTCTGGATGATGATCTCTATCTCCTTTACCAAGCTCGGTATCATCTAGATGATCTTATCAAGAGATTTACGGAATCCCGTCCAAGGGATCAGACATCTTCAGCTCTTTAGAATCCAACCTAGTAAAAATAATGTGATTAGTACTGTATTTACTCATGTTCTTAATAATAATAAGGTTCTATAAAACTCTACTTTTGATTATTTAATTATAACTTGTTTACGTCTGAAAGACAAAGTAAGGATTATCTTTGACTGTTCAGATCACAACAACTTTTTCACTTTAGGAGGACGAACAGCATTTCACATTGCTGCTGGGAATTCGGGGATGGGAAGCTTTGAGCTGATTTTTAATGCAATCGGTGATCAAACCAATATCTGCATTAAGAAGGATAATGATGGAAATACACCTCTACACTACGCTGTTAAATTTGGTAAATCTAATTTTATTTTGAAAATTAATATAAAAGAAATTGAGCCTTTGAGGGTTTCCATTTTTCCGGGAAAAAATTTCCATTTTAGAAATGGAATGATCCGGCAATTTGTTGCGTAAACCGGAATTCCGGGATAATTCCGGTATAAATTGAAACCGGAAATTTTCCGGTTTACGTCATGTAAACCGGAAAAGTTTCCGTTTTATGGAATGGAAACCGTAAAATTTCCAGTTTCCATTTCGTAAACCGGAAAAATTTCCGGTTTCCATTCCGTAAACCGTAAAATTTCCAGTTTCCATTTCGTAAACCGGAAAAATTTCCGGTTTCCATTCCGTAAACCGGAAATTTTTACGGTTTACTTAACGTAAACTGGAAAATTTCCATTCCGTAAACCGGAACTTAAAGAATTTTTCTTATTTTAATTAAATTCATATTTACAAAAAAATCGAGGATCATTGCCCCCCCCCCCACTAGCTACTGCCCTGCTAGTGGTAGAGTCCCCCCCCCTTGGTTTATCAGTTACATTTTACACTATAGTAACTTTGAATGTTGATTATTGAGTAAAACTTTTTCTACCGTCCGGCATCCATCCATATATTGCTAGTGTTACTAACTGGTGTTGTATTTACATATGTAAGACTTTAATGTAATTCTGGTACCAAATGTTCCGGAAACCGGAAATTTCCGGAAAAATATTGATTAATGAGTATAACTTTTTCTACCGTCCGGCATCCATCCATATATTGTTAGTGTTACTAACTGGTGTAAGACTTTAATGTAATTCTGGTACCAAATGTTCCGGAAACCGGAAATTTCCGGAACGATTTTCCGGAAAATTTCCGGAACGATATTCCGGAACGATTCCTAATGCCGGAACAACGTTCCGGAAATTTCCGTTTTACGGAAAAAAATCGTTCCGGAAATCGTTCCGGAATTCCGGTTTTCCGAAACCTTTTCCATAATGGAAATGGAAAAAATTTCCGGATCATTTCCGTACGTAAACCGTAACCCGGAATTCCGGTGGAAACCCTACCACCAACCCAGTTTTTCTATATTTTTTTGCGTGAGAATTAAATTTGTTGTGTTTTCAGGCACCTTGGACACAATGCTCTTTATTCTGACCAACATCAGTTCACAATATCCATATATTACAAATATTGAGAACATGAAAGGGAAAACTTCTCTCTTCTACGCCAAAGATCCTAAAAGTGTGTATATATTATTAAATTTTGGCGCCAACCCTATGACAGGTAGAGATGGGCATTGTTTTTGTGAATGAACGAAATCTTTCGTGAATGATAGTGTCGTTCACGAACGGAAAAAAACGAACAATTTAAATCGTTCTTACGAACTGTAAAAACTATCGTTTTTTACTGAACGAGAGATTTTTTCTAACAAACATTTTAACTTTTTTTTAACTGAATGAATGATTTTACTAAACGATCATTCATTGAAAAAACGTACGATATTTTAGAGAATGAACGAAATAAATTTTTTTTGAACGATTGAAAAATAAACGATCGAAATGGGTTGTTTACGAACGATGAACAATTTAAAAAAGGCCGAACGCGCACATCTCTAATGACAGGTAACTGTGAAGGAAGATCTCTACTAGAAGAATTTATTAAAGTAAAACCTGAGAATGCCAAGGCTCTGCTGGCTAGTGAAATAGATACTAACGGTAAAGAACTGAATGATAAAGATTATCTATACGTTTACCAACTTCGGTTGTTTCTGAGAAATCCTCGGGATCCCGAAGACGGGGAGGAAATGGCGGTCATTTCAAAATTTGGAGAATATAATCAGAAAAAGTTATTAAACCTGCCTGGACCGGAGCTATACCTCCATCTAAAATGGAGTATGATAAAGCAATGGTATTTTCTAAACGCAATCCTATATTTTGTTTTCCTTATATCGTTGACATTACTGGTGTACTGGACTTCATACTACAAAAACCATCCCAGATCCCAGAGTGAACCAACCAACCAGACTAGCTGTAGTCTGGATAATCTTAAATGGTATTCTATAGATTTTGAAAAAAGATATTTGAACAGGATCTGGATTCTACTTCACGTATTTACACTCATGTCTACTAGTGTGGTACTGGTCCGGGAAATGATGCAGCTGTGGAGTAAGAAATCTAGATATTTCCGGTCAAAAGAAAACCTCCTGGAATGTTCTATCCTCCTGTCCTCACTACTATATCTATTATGCATTGCATTGACAGGAAAAGTAGTGTGTGAATCTGAACAGGCAGCTGGGGCAATTGCCTTGTTTTTGGCTTGGTTTGAAATGTCACTTATGATTGGAAGATTACCAAGTGTTGGAATATATATTTACATGTCTGTTAATGTTATCAAACAGCTTCTAAAGTTCTTCTCCGTCTACTTTACTATACTCATGGCATTTGCATGTTCTTTTAGCATCATTCTGCCCAAGTCACCGACCTTTGAGAACCTGATAACATCTTTTTTAAAAGTGATTGTAATGATGATTGGAGAGTATGATTTCGAAGATAACTTTAAGATGGATAAGGTGAATAATCAAGGGCATGAAAATGCAAGTAAACCTGAAGTCTTGCGAAACATAATAACCCAAGTTCTATTCATATCTCTTGTATCAATGGTGTCTATTACAATTGCCAATTTGATTATTGGTTTGACTGTGCAAAATATTGCAGATTTGCAACGTAATGCAGGAACTTATAAACTTTGCAAAACATTGGACCAGATTAAAGAAACTGAAGATATTTTTATCAAAAACAGTATTTTCAAATGGTTCAATCAGAGAATGGCATTTTCTAAACATGTTAACAAGCACATGCGTCTTTTATCATATTTTAAACACTTGCTTCGAGGCAATCAGATAAATACAGACAATGTCCAAATATGCATTAACCCACAAGAATGTACAATTGAAGAAAATGCATTCTCAAGCAACACCTTCAAGACATATCTTTATGATTCTTCAAAGCTGAGAATAGAAAAATATCTAAATGCAGATGTCCCAGAATGGGTGATAACCAACACCAAAAAAGGTATTTTAGGAATTATTGAAGCTGCAGATATTATTGCTAGAAAAGCAATTGACTATAAACTAAATACTAAGAGGGTTGGCATCGAAAATACTTGACTACATGCAGTGATAACCAGAAAACTCGGTAATAAAAAGTAGACTTTAAACTCAAGTTATGACTTGAAATAGTCAAATGAACATGAGACAAAACAATTTTGTAATGTAAACAGACCCAGTTTACTCAATGGGTGATTAACTTTTTAGCAATGCTTTGAAACAACATCTAATGCGGTTTAGTATTGATTTAATGTCGTCTTCCTATTCTACAGTTTTCTGGTTATTACTGTATATTGTTTTAGTTCCATGATTTTATTTTTTGTCAGCAAATATGTTTCTAGCAACTACGTTTATAGCAATAATATCTTCCCGAAAGGAATTGAGTATTTGTCACAAACTCAAATTACATGATTTCTATATTTTCGCAACCTGTTGGTGTAAACTTAGATTACTTGATCTAACAAAATTCATAGTTTAAAATAATTAAGGTCTACCACATATATAGATTAGAATATATTAGATTTTGTGGCAAAAACTAATTTCCTCTGTATTTTAAAAACTATTCTTACATGCTTTGGGATGAAATCATGTAATTTTCATCAATACTCTTTCACTTCAAAATTCTTCTTTTTTTCGATATTTTTCAATATTTTACAATATTTTTTTTTGAATATATTTCAATATTTCTCAATATTTCTCAATATTTCTCAATATTTTTCAATATTTCTCAATATTTTTCAATATTTCTCAATAGTTTTCAATATTGCCTAATATTTTTCAATATTGCTCAATATTTTTCAATATCTTTTAATATTTTACAATATTTTTCAATTATTTTCAATTCGTTTCAATATTTTTCCATATTTTTAATATTCCAGCATTGGAGGAAAAGCAGAAGATTCTAGAAGAGCTTGATATATTGTACAGAAACTTTACTAACTCTACTAGTGTTGCATACAACTTCAGCTATACACAGGAAACACAAAGGTAAAATATTTATAAGAATACAGTGAGACACATAAAACTGTGGAAAAGGAAGACGTCATTTTAGTCATTTTTTTCGTGTACACTGCACAATTGCTGAGTTTCGTAAATTATTTAAAATTATAGTTTGAATCTAACAGTTCTAAATAGTTTGGCCAGTACCTTGATAGCTAAATGTGGATACTGCACACTTTCGTTTTCATGGAACTAATAAAATCATAATTGAATATGAAGACGACATTTTAGAAAATTAAGGTTGTTATGTTGTCATAAATTAAATATTTGTACTCGTACTTTGATATTCAAATAATTCTGTGTATACTTTGAAGTAATCCTCCATGGAAAGATGGTAATGCCCGATTTACAACGGTACCCTTGAAATCATTACCTGAGCTGAAAACTTTAGAATGGTGGATATCAGGATTAATGCTTAATCCACTCTTTTTCTTAATCTCCAGATTAAATATTGCTTGTTCTCCTTTCATTTTTAATCTCCAGATTAATTTTCCGATCAGGATTAAGGATATCCCATTCTAAAGTTTTCAGCTCTGGTCAATTATAAATTAGATATCCATGTTTTGTTTCTTTTACCTGTTTATTTTCATTTGCGGTTTTTCTGCATAAGTGACTTGCGCATTTCTTGCCTGTTGGAAGCAATGGAGAAATTCACATAAAAAATAACACTTTTTGAGTTGGTATCTTTCACACTTTTGATCAGAAGAGGTTTCAAGGGGACCATTGCCATCTTTGCATGGAGGATCGCATGAAATTTTGCTTACAGTCCCTTTAAGTATTAAAATTATTAGATTATCTAATGCTCCGGTCCCCTATGAGTGCCTAATGAGCGGGGATACTATTGGTTGTGGTGAGAAGGAAGAACTGCTCCTGGAGCTGGATAGATTAGATCAAGCGTCAAACCAACTCCGGAGAAGACTCTCCTCCCTAGTCCTGAATACTGAATCAAATGCATAGTAAAATAATAATTGTAAAATTTCTAGTGATATTAATGCAAATATTTTGTTTCATTCATTTATCAACAAAATACATAATAGTTGACCTTTATTGTTTGTTTATATAATAGTTGACCTTTATTGTTTGTTTATATAATAGTTGACCTTTATTGTTTGTTTATATGATATTTGACCTTTATTGTTTGTTTATGTAATAGTTGACCTTTATTGTTTGTTTATATAATAGTTGACCTTTATTGTTTGTTTATATAATAATTGACCTTTATTGTTTGTTTATGTAATAGTTGACCTTTATTGTTTGTTTGAATAATAGTTGACCTTTATTGTTTGTTTATATAATAATTGACCTTTATTGTTTGTTTATATAATAGTTGACCTTTATTGTTTGTTTTTTGTAATTTTTTTACATTACTCTTTTGGAATTTTATTTTTAAAATACTTTCTTGGGGATAACTGTCAACTGAACATAATATTGAGATCAGTGCTTTATCAGAGTGCCCGCAGTGACTATCAACATCAAGTGTTCGGGATTATGGGTTTCCAGCTCTTAGCACATTTTTTGTTAGGCAAAGTCTAGAAATTCAGCGGCTCAAATCAATAACCAGTAGACACTAGACAAACTGTAAAAATGATGGATGGGCGTTTGTCTAATATCTGCAAATGACAGCAATTTAGCTCTGAAATTCTGCAGCTAAGATTTAGTCATCGACGTAAAGATCTCTGTTGCAAAACCTAGAAATTCTTGAACTAACCTCAGATTCAAGACAGAAGTGTCGATCTCATGGTGTCTCTTAAAGCATGATGAGAGTTGTATAATAATATTTAAAGTTTTAAATTCAATGATATGTTTCCCCTGAGTAGGTGATGCCAAACGAGCCATAGTCTAGACACAATTTTCTTTCTTTTTTTACATTGAAAAAATAACTTAATATTTTAAACAATTAATTCTGTGAGATATAAAGGTTTGAGACAAAAGGTTCCAAAGGTATAGGAATAAAAAATGAGCGTTTAGATGCTTTCATACATTTTGATTGCATTTTTGATATAGAAGTAGAAAATCTTTAAAAGTATAAATGTGTAAAATGGAGTCTAGTACGTCATGTGGGTTATGTCAATATCTGTATAATAAAACAAGACATGTTGTCTAAAGCCGGCCAAACGCCAGGACCGATTGGGCTGAAATTTTTTTTGGACACTCATGTTTATAGGCTTAAAAAAATTTGAATTTTTTTTTCTAAATATTTTTTTTATAAAATATTTTTTTCCACGGGCAACGCCGGGCCCTTCAGCTAGTATTTTATAAAGCTGTGACTTTCGCGAAAAATTCAACCCATTAAACATATTTATTTTGCCTTTTTTCCTAAATACTATTTTGTCGGCATGTATATTTTAAATACAAAAGTATAGAATAAACAAATCTGTAAACTTAATGATTGTCGATTTATAGACCAAAACACGTTTGATTTCAAATATAAGAAACCAAATGCTGCTCACTCTGTTAATCTATTAAACTTTGAAAATTTGTTCCAGCATAGTTTTCATTTTCATAGATTAAAATATCAAATCTCTACGATTAAAAAATATAAGGATTAGAAAATAAGAGTTTGAGAAAAGTGTTCAGAGTCCAAAGGAATTGAGTCTTTGTAACAAACTCTGATTTTCTAATACCTATATTTTTTCCACTTTATGGTGTAAACCTTTGATATTTCAAACTTGGATTTTTTCATCTAACAGAATTCATAGTTTGAAATATCTGAGGTCTACGGCATTTGATTACAAAGATATAGAGATTAGAAAATCATAGTTTGTGACAAAGACTCAATTCCTTTAATGAATTTGAACCGCGTCTCAAATCCTCCGAAACCCAGTTTCAATTGAGCGCCGGCTTAAATCTTGGAACATTGAATATAATTTTAAGGGAAACCAACCATATTTGAGCCGCGGCTCAAATTCTTTAAATTCGGCGTCTGTTCCTTTACTTTCAGAGCATTGAAAAATTAGCAATATAGATATATGTTTAAATTTTATTTCCTTTCGTAATATTGTAAAAATTTGACAACGGAAATTTTCAAAAATATTTATTTATCTCAATGCTTGAATCTGAACCCCCAGTCCATATCAGATTAAAGAGCTTTATATAAAATACAAACTAGAATTAGATACAGGGTATCCTTCGAAACATAACAGATGATGCATGGGTTTGAATGTGTTCTTCCATAAACTGTATTAGATATTAAAGTCTTTTTGCAGTTTCTTTCGTTCACAAAACCTTTTACTTAAATACATTTTACTTAAAAATCAATTTCACTGTGATTAACTGCCATATAGATATATTCTTTTATTCTCTTAAATATTAAACAACTTAACAAGTTATGGAAGAAGACATTTTAAACTATTCACCAAAATTGTCATGTTTCGTGGAACACCTTGTATATATATAAAATAACTATTTTTGAGACAGAACATTGAGATCTTTCTACTTTAACAGTTTCAAGTCGTCTTTACATTCTTATTCTTTGTGGGTAACCCTGTAAAAAACAGTCAGTGGAATTTGTATGGGTATGATTTTTGCCATACACTACAACCGGCGCCGGCCAATTATGGTAAAATAAAAAATGCAACCGCCCCCCCCCTTCCTTCCTCTCCTTTGCTATGTAAGAGGTAACCAGCTGGTTTGGTAACATTTCTTCTACCTTGAATTCAATTTTTTCATGGCTTATTAGGCAAAGAAAAAAGTTAACGGTTCCTGAGAATAATAAATATTAAGTAAACAGATGTTTTAAATTCTGTAAAGTTATCTGTGAAGTTTCAAGGATTTGGCGTCTTTCCTGGGGAACGATCGCGCTCTCACGGGAAGGAACGGAAAAGAACGGAACCGAATGAATGATTTAAAAAAGTAAAATCAGGCCCAGTTCAAGGATTGGGTGTCTTTCCCGGGGAATGATCAGTTCTTTCACGGGAACAAACGGGAAAGAACGGAACCAAATAAATGATTAAAGAAAGTACTGTTAGATCTTGCTCAAGGACTGGGCATCTTTCCCGGGTAACGATCGTTCTTTCACGGGAACGAATCGAAAAGAACGGAACGGAACGAATGATTTTAAAGAAGTAGGAAAAAAATTAAACAATTAAACATAAGGCAAAGATGACTTTGTCACATTTTTGTAAGGTTTTGAGATATGATTGTGTTTCTAAGAAATATAATTTATTTGTCTGATTTAATTTACAGCTTTTAAATCAGAATTAATGTGACAGAAGGAAGTGAAAGAGAAATTTTTAAAATAATAAAAATTTGACTAGTTATGCAGATTTGTTTTTATTTTTGCTGAAACACACTTTTAAACCCTGAAAATTTTATTTAGTTAAAAAGTAATCCTTCTTGTAAAGAATATATATAATTTTACCAAATTTTAAATTCAAAATTTAAGTTTTAAAGACTCCTAGCGCACCTATCCTAATAATTTTTATCAGGTTTGTTTTAAAAAGTTTGTGTAAACTTGACAAAGGCCACGAAAGATAAGCTTATAGCAATAAAATGATTTAACACAATCACTGGCAACCGTATACATTTAAATTTCTGAGCCGGGTCAACCTTTCCGGTCCCAGTTTGTACTGTACCTAGCTCGATGGACAGGACTAGCCGTTGCAACAAGGTTGACGAGGTCAGACTTTATGCTTCATATAGGTTGAATTTACTTTTACCAAAGGGGATAGAGTGCGTGCGATTTTAATTTGATTAAAACTCTCTTACAGCTTAGAAAAGTTTAAAGCTAGAGATTACTGTATTGGCCAAAGCTAGGCATAATCAGTGAATAGTAATGACTCTGTGAGATAACAGAAATTGTTAAGATTTGAAAATGAGCAGTATTAATAAATATTGTGAAATGGAAGGATTAGTGGAAAAAACTGGTTTAGGTGGCTTAGTTCAAGTCATTTCACTGAAATCTCTTAATTCACTAGAAAGGTATTGATTCCAATAAATAATTTACAACGACTTCAAGACGGCAAGATTTTTTCTGAATTTTTTTTTGAAAAACGTGCTTTTGTAAAATTTTATTATTGTTTTTGTTTTTATAATATTTTTTTTTATAAATAGTGAAAACGAAATTCTACGCTACCCAGACGGAAGAGGTAAATAGAAAATAATAAAAATATTTGAATTAAGAAATAAAAAAGTTGTTTTTATTCTTGTATTCCAGAAGAAAATTACACAATCCAAATATCTAATGAAAAACATGATCCTCTTATGGACCAAAATTTAATTTTTGAGAACACTCCCTTAAATTGAAAGGCCCCTTGAAATTACATCTACATGTGACACTTGTTTTTATCCAGTTCTTGACTGATTTTGCTAAAATGTAAACTTTAGATCTGTAACTTTATGAGGTATTTAAATTTTTTAGAACACCGACCTTTCGACCATCCTGGTCCCTGTTTATGCATTAAAAATCTGTGAAAGGTTAATTTGAGTTTTAAAAAAGTTAATTCAACAATTCCAATAAAATGTCTTATTCCTATGGTAGAGGATCGAAAGATAATAGAGATGAACCTGGATTTCCCCCATGTATTTAGTACAGTAGGGGAAACATCTAGAAGGTTCGGTAGAAGAGAGGGAATTATGGATTGTGAAGCTGATGGGGGAAAGAAAGGTAACCTCTCAAGATTCAAGAAACCTTCACTTTCGAACACATTTTTTACTGAAAGAACTGTTTGCTAGTATTAAAAGGGGGGTATATTTTAAGTCTAAAATTATCCGTAAAACTAGCTTGAGAACCCAGCGTTGCCCTGCAGTGTACTCACAGTTACTCCCGCTGTTTACCCGCATTTGGTCGATTTTACCAGGAAACTAAACTTTCACTTTAAAAGTCGACCCACTCAACTAAGAATGTCAATGCTAAGGAACATTCCCGTGGTTCTTTCGAGTTCCCCAATCAAAATTTGAGGCCAGTTGGTCAAGGGGGTTCCTGAGTTATGATCAGACAGACAAAAAAATGTATTATAATAAATATTGAGTAAAATCACAGCAATTCTACAGCGTAGACTAAGTTAATTTTACAGTTATTTGCTTTATGGCATCATCAAACATATCTAAAATTGTCTAAATTTCGTTTTCCACAGTTGATTGGATCTCACTGTAATTCAACAATTAATCTGTTTTTATCAGTTTGCTCTGGAATTCATTTTCTAATACTAAACTCTATGAGTCATTTTCTTTAACATATGAAGGCAGGATTATAATATTACTTTATATCCCTAGTTGAAGGCAGAATTATAATATTACTTTATATCCCTAGATGAAGGCAGGAGTATAATATTACTTTATATCCCTAGATGAAGGCAGAATTATAATATTACTTTATATCCCTAGATGAAGACAGTAGTATAATATTGCTTTATATCTCTAGATGAAGACAGGATTATAATATTACTTTATATCCCTAGATGAAGACAGGAGTATAATATTGCTTTATATCTCTAGATGAAGACAGGAGAATAATATTACTTATATACTTAGATGAAGGCAGGAGTATAGTATTGCTTTATATCCCTAGATGAAGGCAGGAGTATAATATTACTTTATATCTCTAGATGAAGACAGGAGTATAATAATACTTTATATCCCTAGATGAAGACAGAAGTATAATATTACTTATATACTTAGATGAAGGCAGGAGTATAGTATTGCTTTATATCCCTAGATGAAGGCAGGAGTATAATATTACTTTATATCTCTAGATGAAGACAGGAGTATAATAATACTTTATATCCCTAGATGAAGACAGAAGTATAATATTGCTTTATATCTCTAGATTAAGACAGGAGTATAATATTACTTAATATCCCTAGATGAAGGCAGGAGTATAATATTACTTTATATCTTTAGATGAAGACAGGAGTATAATATTACTTTATATCCCTGGATGAAGACAGGAGTATAATATTGCTTTATATCTCTAGATGAAGACAAGAGTATAATATTACTTTATATCCTTAGATGAAGGCAGGAGTATAATATTACTTTATATCTCTAGATGAAGACAGGAGTATAATGTTACTTTATATCCCTTGATGAAGGCAGTATTATAATATTAGTTTATATCTCTAGATGAAGGCAGGAGTATAATATTGCTTTATATCTCTAGATGAAGACAGGAGTATAATATTACTTTTTATCCCTGGATAAAGGCAGGAGTATAATATTACTTAATATCCCTGGATGAAGGCAGGAGTATAATATTACTTTATATCCCTAGATGAAGGCAGGAGTATAATATTGCTTTATATCCCTGGATGAAGGCAGGAGTATAATATTACTTTATATCCCATGGATGAAGGCAGGAGTATAATATTGCTTTATGTCCCTGGATGAAGGCAGGAGTATAATATTACTTTATATCTCTAGATGAAGGTAGAAATATACTAATGAATGGGAGTGGGCCTATAGAGAACCTGATCAAGGCTGTGCTCAACGATGATTCTCAAATGATCAGGAAAATGCATTTTTAAATGAAAGTAATTTACCACAAACTCAAAATTTACAATCCCTATATTTTTGCAACCTGACATTTCATATTTTAAACTTTAATTATTATTATTTAACATAATTCATAGTTTGAAAAAGGAGACGACATTTAATTGCAAATTATAGGGATTATAAAATCAGAGTTTGTGACAAAGACTCAATTCCTTTCGCCCTATGCGTAATATAGCTTTCAATTAAAGCATGGCATAATCAAAACATCCAGAGGGGGTGCTAGATTAAATTTGGAACAAAAAAATCCAGATTTCGGAACCAAAAGATGCGTCGCCGGCAAAAAGTTTTTTTGACTTTCCTGTTTTTCCAATGCAAGAAAAGATCAACTTGACCAAAAATCAAGAAATGTGTAATAGCTTTGTCTTTATTTAAGCTTTGCAGTTTGCACCTACAAAACATATTTCTATGCAGACTAAAAAACTGTTGTAGACCTTTAATAATTCAAACTAAACATTATGTTAGATAAAGAAGTCTTAAGTTTAAAATATCAAAGCTTCCCACCGTCAGGTTGTAAAGATATAAGGATTGAGTTTGAGGCAAGAACTCAATTCGTTATGAATGCATCTGGTATAGAAAAACACTGCATGTAAAACAGGATTTGTTATCCAAGTTTCTTCTCAAGTTTAAGAAAAAAGCATGCCTGAGTAGCCTGGATTCCAAGGTAAATACTTTTACACACATTTATTACAACTTTTCAAAGTTTGAAATTATTTTTTAACTTATTCATTTAGTCACATTAGGATTAAAGGGTTGGCCAACGTAATTTGAAGTGAACATAGAGTAATAAAACGAAGAGGTAAAGCTTAGCTCAGATTTACACAACCGACCTCCCTATTAATTAATTAATAGAGTGGTCGGTTGTATACATCACGATATGTTTACGTATCTAACGCTGTACACTTGTATATAGAGCGATCGTATTTCTAAGGGGTTTTATGTAGATATTTGAATATTAGTATTGATAATTAGACAGACACTTAATATGGATTGTAAACACAGGATTGTTTACTGCAGTACATTCAAGTTCAGTTGTTTGTTTATTTTAATACAAGTATGACTAAACATTCCATCGTGAAAATGTGCAAAAACAATTTTTATTGTAAAACTGTGGGTTTTTTCGAAATACCAAAAAATTGTGCATGGCAAGACCTTGTAAGGTTGGGAGGTTGTACATGGATCTCATAAGTATCACATCGATATTATTGGTCATGTGGCCGCTGCGACCAACCCCCTTAGCCTGTCCTAGCCATAGCGCTCGGCCCCCTAACCTGTTCTAGCCGCAGCGCTCGGCCCAGACAATTTAGGGGGCCTAACCTAACCCTAAATATACACTAATTTTGTTGAACATTGTTAAAATTGAAAAAATGTCCTGGCCGCAGCATTCGGCCCAGAAATTGTCTTAACCTAACTTAACCCTAAAATAATAAAAAATAAATAATAATAATTTTGCTGAAAAATAATGTTCAGAAATTCGTTTCATTGCGAATATTGCAGCTTTGTAGGCAGAAGAATGAAAAAAAAACATTCGTCAAAAATCTCATAGGTTGGTTTTATTTAAAATAAAAAATAAAATTATATCTTTGAATCTTTCTTTAATTACTGTGTGTTTATGACAATACCACAATACCCACAAAGGACAAGACAATATTTAAGACAGAAACTAAATTCAACCATTAGATTGTTGTTTAGAGAATAGGTATAGGGTTTAAATGCATGTTCATAAACAAATTTTTTAAGGCAGCTCAGTAAAATTAAATTAGATCAATAACTTTTCTAGTGCTAGGGAAGGTCGAAAAAAATGCAAAAAAAGGTCGAAAAAATGTAAAAAATATTCTTTTGTTTAAAACAAATATCAAAGTGTGACACATGTTTCTACACCCATTTTTCAAGGGCTTTTTAAAAATATAGTTTTCAGATCTGTAGCTTTAGTCATAAAAAGGTTATGGGCTATTTAAGATTTGCACCCTACCATATAAATAAAAAAATTTAAAAAACAAATCCTATTAAATTCTATTTATGAAAAGTAAAAAAATTAGTCAAAAAACTAGAGGGGGGAAGCCGAATGCCCCCCCCCCCCGCCTTTTTAGGGTTAAGAGCTCCAGGTCGTCATCGTTGTTTCATCTTTTGTGGGTAACCCTGCATACAATGTCATCTTTATGATAAAGAGTTGAAGAGAAGAAACAATGAAAATTGTTTGAAATAAGTATGTTTTAAGTTAAATTCGTGCCCTAGAAACTTAATATTTTTTACTGAACTTTTTGCTAATAAATTGAAAACCTACAAATTTGAAAATTGTCAAATGTTTGCAGTCAACATCATCGAATTCTCTTTAAATAAAGAAAGAAAATCTAAAAACTGGTTAATTCCATCAAAACCCTCTTAGAAATATGATCAGTGATCGTGATCTTCGATCACACTCTATACAAGTGTACAGTGTTAGATACGTAAACATATCGTGATGTACACAACTGACCATTCTATTAATTAATTAATAGGGAGGTCTGTGGTGTACATCTGAGCTAAGCTTTACCTCTTCGTTTTATTACTCTATGGAAGTGAACCTTAAGCTTGACATGCATGGTTTACAATAATACTTACCCTTTATCCTTTAATCCTGTATCCCTGATGCGGTTTATGCAGGGGGTGACAATGTGTGCTTGACTAGATATAGATTGAGTTTTTCAGGTCAACAAAATTTTTCGCTGCGCCGCGCCCCTTACTTATTTTCGCAGGTGTATTTACGAGGGGGCTATTAGGGCTAAGCCCCCCCCTGGACCAGTGAAATCTATTGATTTCAGGGGGTTTTCATGCCCCAAACCGCTACAATTCAGAACTATTGAGTACCTATAGGTCACCATATTGACGTATTCAATAAACCTTTGAATGGAGCCGGAGCCCAAAACTTAAGTCAGGGTATCGTTATAAAAACCAGTTTTGAAACCCGAGTTTCACGAATGGGGATATGTGTTTTGTAGATATCAATATTTTTGTTATGAAATATTATATTATTTAGTGTCTTCATACTCTCCTTTTTTCGAATCTCTTAAATTAAAATTTACTTAAATGTTAAGACCCCGAAATGGAAACTCGGGAGTTTCATTCAACGATACTCTTTTAAATTTCGGGCTCGGGGATACACTGCACTATTTTTGTTTATTAAAATTTAGTTCAGTTCAAAACTTCTAACTTTACACAATAAAAATACCTTGTTTTAACTAGAACAAACATTTGATTTGTGGTCTAAATAAACATACCCCGCGTCGGCGCTTACACTACATGATTAAACTGTACTGCGTGACCTCTTGCATAGAATCAGCGGAGATGCAGTGGAGAGTTCAATTCCTTGCATACACAATATAAATCTTCAATCTATGTACTGTTTTATATAGGGGATAACATATTGTATATTTAGATCGACAAGAGATTTGTGGAGTATGAAATATTTGTTGATATTCTGCAGTTCTCGGTTCTTATGAAGAAACCTCAGGCTCTGGGTGAAATGCTTCATTTTGTGAAAGGGTAAATAGATTTTAGTCTTCATATTTTTACTGCATTTTTTTGTACATGTTGTATGAAAAGCATTTATCTTTAGAGATGAAATGTTGCAGAGAAAAATAAGGTTGAACTGTGATGTAGAAAATGTTGTTCTGTCAGACTTTGACTATGAGGTATACTGTTTACATAAATTTTACTTATTTAAAAAGGGACATTATTAAAAAAATATTGAATTTACATTCTTTATATGTGAATACCAGTTTGTTAAGGTCTCCACATTCATAATTTGCTGTTTTAGGATGTTCAATTGGAAAAACAGAATATATTTCATCTTGCTGCAGTTGTTAGTTCAGAGTGTTTAAAGATTCTTCTGAAGAAATGCACTAATTCAGACATTTTGATGTCAAGAGATGTTAGAGAAAGAACACCATTCCATATTGCAGCTGGAAACTCAAGCAAAGCTTGTTTCGAGATGCTTTTTAATGCAGTAGAGGAGAAGGATGACATTTTTCTACAGGACTGTAACGAATATTCACCTCTTCATCTTGCAACAAAGTTTGGTAATTGAGTTGAATTTTCAAATAAATGGCAGAAAAGAAGAAGTCAGTCAGAATCTCAATATATCTTTTTTCAGGTGTCCTTGAAACACTGTTTTTTATTCTCACCAATATATCCAATTGTCAACAGCTGCAAATTATCAACACGCAGAACAAAAAAGGAAAAACGCCATTGTTTTATGCCAAGGATTCTAAAAGCATTTACTTGTTGCTCTCATATGGTGCAGATCCCACCATAGGCAGGTGTGAAGGAAGATCATTGTTGGAGGAATACATTCGTGTGAAACCTGAAAATGCCAGAGCTCTACTAAACTATGATGTTGACACAAATGGCAAAGAAATTAGTGATTCAAAATTTCTTTTTACTTATGATCTTCGACTGTTTCTTGCCAAGGCATTGGGTAAAGATGAGCATAAGGGAGAAATGGAAATTATTTCAAAATTTGGCGAATACCGCCAAAAGAATATGCTAAATTTGCCAAGTCCTGAACTGTTTCTCCAGTTGAAATGGCAGATGATAAAGAAATTTTACTTTCTCAATTGGATCCTATATGTCACATACCTATTATCCCTGACAGCTACTGTTAGTTGGACGTCATATGACAAAAACCATCAAACCAAGGACAATAGTAGCTTTCCAGATCAGAACAGCACTACTTGTAATATTACAACGCTGAGTTGGTATTCAGACTCTATCAACAATGGATGGAAGATTCTTCATGTTTTTACATTTGTGTTCACTTGTATAATTCTTTTTAGAGAAGGAATGCAGCTCTTGTCTAGAAAGTTCAAGTATCTTAAATCAAAAGAAAATATTCTTGAGTTATTTTCGTTGATTTTTGCTTTCACCTACCTAATATTGATCTCGTTGACAGGAAAGTTAATTTGTGAATGGGAGCAAGCAGCAGGATCAATTGCACTCTTTCTTGCTTGGCTTGAAATGTCACTTATGATTGGAAGATTACCGAGTGTTGGAATATATATTTACATGTCAGTTAATGTTATCAAACAGCTGTTAAAGTTTTTTTCTGTGTACTTCACCATACTGATGGCATTTGCCTGTGCTTTTAATGTGATATTGCCTAAGTCACCAACCTTTGAAAACCTGCTAACATCATTCCTCAAAGTAATTGTAATGATGATTGGAGAGTACGATTTTGAGAGTAACTTCACTATGGATAACATTAATCAGCAAGGAAATAGACCTATGGATGCTGCCTACATTAGGCATGACTACATTAGGAATGTTATTACCCAGTTATTATTTATATCTTTAGTCTCTGTTGTTTCAATAACTATTGCCAATTTGATTATTGGTTTGACTGTACAGAATATTGCGGAACTACAACGGAATGCTGGAACATATAAGCTCAGTAAAACCATAGACCAGATAAAGGAGACTGAAGAGGTTTTCATAAAAAACCGCAGATTCATGTGGCTCTTTCAATTCATACCAGCAATCAATAAGCATATGGATCTTATTCCATACTTGAACAGTTTGGTCAAACATACCCGAGCAACCAGCAAAAATAAATCATTTTTCATTTGTGTCAAACCAAAGGATCAAAGTCCTGGATCAGGAACAGCAGTGTCTAGCATGTATTTCAAGGTTTACATGTATGATACTGAAAAAAGCAAACCTGACAAGTGGTTACAGACTTCAATTCCAGAATGGGTTCTTGCTAATTCAAAAAAAGGTAAAACTAAATAAATCTTTTTATTGTTCTATTTCTTAATGTAAATCTCTCTGACACCATGATCTATGATGGTAAAACATTACAAATGAATTTATCAGTTGGACTGAAAAAAAAGTATTTAGATTTAAACAATTTGAAAAACTATTGATTTAGCATTGGAGGAGAAGTGGAGAGTTCTGCGTGAACTTGATACAGCATATGAATGCTTTGCAAAGACTTCTAGTATGACTTACAATTTTAGTTATGCTGCAGAAAATCAGAGGTAGGATTAAGTAAAAACATGTCTAACTTTAACCTTGGCTGATAACTGAGCTGAGATTTAAAAGCTGAAACCTGAGTACAATCAGCATCTATTTATCTATATTAGAATTTGTTTATGCCCAAGAAAAGCTCAAACCAGGACTCATGATTGATCTAGACTTGAATTTAGGAAAAACCAATTGAGTTGGTTTTTTAACTCTTAGAGACTTGAGTTTTTGAAATTTACGCCTTTAAATCTAGACATTGTCAAAGCTGATTGTCTGATTATGCAGAGAAAGTTTTCTTAGAAGTCCTCATTGGTTGAAAGAGAACCATCAGAAGCCAACCCGACTCTGGTTTTTTGTAAGCTTGAGTGTTTGTAAAGGCAG
Organism: Eurytemora carolleeae; assembly: GCF_000591075.1. Classification (NCBI taxonomy): domain Eukaryota; kingdom Metazoa; phylum Arthropoda; class Copepoda; order Calanoida; family Temoridae; genus Eurytemora; species Eurytemora carolleeae. The sequence continues at coordinate 178,204 of NW_019396348.1, read as the reverse complement.
GGTTTTACTTGGGTTTCAGCTTTTTAAATCTCAGCTCTGGATTCTGTAATAATTTTGCATGTCTGATAACCAATTTCTATTAAGAACAACATCTGTTTCTTCTCTCCCTCGAGAGTTATCAATGCTCAATGAAGTTCCAGTCCAATATGATACTGATGCCATAGCAGAAGAAATAGAAAAACTGGAGAACAGAGCAGCAGAACTTAGAGGACTTCTGCTTTATAAATTCTAGAAAAGCAATAGAATAGATTTGTAAATTCTTTGGACATTTTCTGTTTGATGCCCACCTCTCCCTCCTCAAATGCTTTGCACTCTCATTTTGAAACTATCACCTTGAAATTTATAAACTTTTAAGGAATTCTATTTTATGCAAAGAGTAGGGTACAAAGTGGTGACAGTGTAAAAAAAAAAATCTAAAATAGCCCATTACTTTTTGTGGTAAAAGCTACAGATCTAAAACTATATTTTTGAAAAGAGCTTTTGAAAAATTGATGCAGAAACATGTATTACATCTTGATATTTGTCAAAGACAAAAACAAGATATTTTTTGCATTTTTCCGATCTTTTTTTCAAACCTCTCCAGCATCCAAACTATTAAAGTTGGCGGTCTAATTTTGTTTTTAAACCTTGTTTTGTTTCAATGGGGTAGTAATTTTCCTTTTCTACAATCTTCCATGATGTTTCACTGCCTATGTAAATGTGATATTATTAGAAACCTAAATATAAGTTAACATTTAAAATATATTTAGAAACCTTCTTATATTTTCTATGTTGAGGCTACAGCTATTTATAAAGAATAGTCATTGAGAAAACAATATTTATTTTATATAAAAATTGGTCAAAAAATAAATGACAAGAACAAAATATTAAAAACCTTATTTTCTTTGTAAGTAAGTAAGTATGTTGATAAGAGAACTGGAAGTAAGTAGATCTGAGAAGTGGAGTGCTAACGAAGACTTTTTTATTGAGAGTCTCCCATATTGTAAATAAATAATGGTCTACGATAAAAAGACACTATAATTATGATGATGATTTTTGCAGAGTCTTACAATGATATATCTTTCTTTGTCATGACTAAACTTTAAATTTTCCATTAACTAAATTAAGATTCCAACTTTCGGAATATTCTTATAATGTTATATTGTCATTATCTAAAGGAACTGTAGATGTAATTTCAAGTGGCTTCCCATTAGAACGGCATGTTTGAATTACAATGATACATTGAGAAAAGATGTTTGAAAGAAATTTTATAGAAACTTCATAATGCATTACACATTGATATTTTTCTAAATGAACTATTGCAACACAGTTAAAGCTAGATATCTTTTATGACCATTAAACACTTCATTTTCTTTTGAGGAAATCAGCAGAAGTTTAGGAAGTCAACTATTCTTTTATGTTTAAGTTTTTTTAAATTTTGACTGTTACTGTTGCTGTTACTGTTGCTGCTACTAGAATGCATGAATTATGGCTGTTCCAGTGCACACTGGAACACATAGTTCAGACTGGCCCAGCTGAGGGCACACACCTGTACTCAAAACTTGATTGGATAAGTACAAACAAAAAAGGGCTTTCTAAAACTGGTTTAGAGATGGTTCAAGGTTGGCATATTTGTTGACAAAGCATGCTTAAAAGCTGAGTTGAATATTTGAAATTGTCTTGTCTTTAGTTAAGATATTGAAAGAAAATTAATGAAATTAGGCCAGCAACTGTTTTAACAGTACATCCAATCAGATTTCTAGGTTACTTCTAGCATTTAACTAGGATTTGGTCTATCAAGAGAGGAACAGAAAACAGGTGGATTATCAGCTATTCAGAGGATACAACAGTCAGGGAATAAATTCACTGATCTATTTCAAAATTTTGTAAAAATTAGATTAAAAAATAAATGTAAAAAAATTAGGACCAATCTACAAATTACTGCAGATAATGGTGATTCATGATTCAAGATTTTTAAATCAAATAGATATAAAGGAAAGCTCCATAAATGACAGTAAAACTGAGATGATATCTTCGAATCTATTAATGTCATTGTGCATTTAGTTGGAAAGGTAGATAACTGATTTGACTGTACAATTTGGTGCATATGGTCTGAAGCACATATAGAAGAAAAAACATATGTTCTCTCTCTTTATGGTGAAATAACATCAATTGGTCAAATAACAGAGATTGGATTTGGGAAATAATTATTACTAAATTAATTATCTTTTTTTCTGAGTCTTAAGAAACACAAATGGCAAGATTGGTTCAAAATTGATTGAATGACTTTTAAGACTTTAGATTACATGATTGTTAAACAGGCGACGCTCCCGGTTGAGAGGAATAATGGCTTTCAGATGGAACAGTCTGAGATGGATAAAGGGTTCCAGTTAGAGCTCCAGTCTGATAAGAACCAAGGGAATAAGATGGAACTCCAGTCTGAGAGGAATCAAGGGAATCAGATGAAACTTCTGTTTGAGATGGATAAAGGCTTTCATACGAGGGTGGATTTTCCTCGACCAAATCTTTCTCTAGGGTAGTGTATCCCGGAGGTGGTTCATATATAGGTGTATTAATCTCATCAGGGTTACTGATAGTGAGGTTTGGTAAATATCCTGGTATGGGTTGAACAGCCAACCTATTCTCAGGGTTGAGCTCTGTACTGGGAAAGGTATCTGGAGTGTTGGGTGGAATGTAATGCAGACCACGACGATTTTCTAAATGATCACAGCTGAGTGTGGAGAGGGGTTCTCTAGGGAACAATCTTCTATCCCTTCTAAATAAAAAAAAATTAGGGATTGTGTTGACGTAATTTTAAATGACCCCCCATTTTAAGAATGTCATATCGGATTCATTACAGTACCCTATATATTCCTTTTTCTGATCAACATTGACGGAGCATTCTTTATTTTTCTGCTGAAAATTCAATGCTTGAATAAAATAATTTCTTTTTATCACGTCACGATTGTAATCAACTAAATTTGATACAACGTTTCCTGGGGTACTGACTTTCCAGCTAGAAGAATATGGATAGCTCTGTCAATCTTAGTAAGACAAAGATTGAGAATTAGACATGGCACACTTTTATGAAGTACACTTGAAATTAAGTAAACAGTCCCTTTAAAGTCTATTTTTGAAAAAAATATTAACGGTTGAGAACAAAAACGAACTTTTGTTTGTGTTTTTAAAAAACAGCAACTTTCGTTCTTTTTTTCTGCTAAAATTGCACGCAACTTGCCAAAAAAATTATTCCATGCATTTTTTTATTTCTTAATGTCGNTGCCGTAAATCCAATTTGATAATACGTTAACGAATATAAATTTTTAGACTACAACACTGTAAACACCCTTTCATGGTTTTACCATTAACGATTTTACAAACCGTTAACAAAAATTTATTTTCGCCTGGCGCCATTTCTGAACAAATAATGCCGTTACTTAAGCAAAAAACCGTGAATAAATTTGAGATCGTTAACTAACAATAACTTTATTTAAAAACCGAAAATATCTTTTTTTACGTTTGAAACTAACTATTAACGAAACGTCTAGAAAAGTTGACACGTGCCCACCACTACCTCTAATTACAGCTAAACGTTTAACCAGACCTGTCCACTGGCCCTAGTTCTGATTCTGCAGTTGAGTTGTAAGCTGGTAGTCTCCCAGGATTATCAATAAGAAGATTCATACTAAAATAAGAAGTTGAAACAAATATATATTTTAAATAATTTTAATGTAAAAATATATTTACCCCTGGTCCTTGATGGCAAGAATAAGAGATTTGATACACCTAGAATTAAAAAAAAATAAAATTAAAACATTAAAAATTACATTTGAACTCGATGGAAAAAATTGTACAAGGAATAAACTGTACAATAAGCAGTTATATAATAAACAAACTGTACAAGAACAAATTGTACAAGAACAAACTGTACAATGAACAAACTTTTCAATTAACAAGCTGTACAAGGAACAAACTCTACAATGAACAAACTCTACAATGAACAAACTGTACAATTAAAAAACTGTACAATTAGCAAACTATACAATGAACAAAATGTGCAATAAACATGCTTTACAATGAACTGGATGTACAATGAACAAATTGTACAATTAACAATCTGTACAATGATTAAACTGTACAATTAACAAACTGTACAATTAACAAACTGTACAATTAACAAACTGTACAATTAACAAACTGTACAATGATTAAACTGTACAATTAACAAACTGTACAATGTACAAACTGTACAATGAACAAACTGTACAATGAACAAACTGTACAATGAACAAACTGTACAATGAAAAAACTGTACAATGAAAAAACTGTACAATGAACAAACTGTACAATGAACAAACTGTACAATGAACAAACAAACTGTACAATGAACAAACTGTACAATGAACAAACTGTACAATGAACAAACTGTACAATGAACAAACTCTACAATGAGCAAACTGTACAATGAATAAGCTGTGCACATGAAGAGGCTCTATGATGAACTGGCTGTTCAGTGAACAAAGTGTACAATTAAAATGGAAAAACAATTATAAACTTTACAAGGAAAAGGCTCTACGATTAACAAACTGTACAATTAGTGGACTTTACAATTTACAAACTCTACAATGAATGGACTAAACAACAAACATACTGCACAATTAATTGACTTATCAATAAAAAACTCCACAAAGAATGAACTAAACGATTAACAAACTGTACAATGAATGGACTAAACAATAAACAAACTGTACAATGAATGGACTTAACAATAAACAAACTGTACAATGAATGGACTAAACGATTAACAAACTGTACAATGAATGGACTAAACGATTAATAAACTGTACAATGAATGGACTAAACAATAAACAAACTGTACAATGAATGGACTTAACAATTAACAAACTGTACAATGAATGGACTAAACGATTAACAAACTGTACAATGAATGGACTTAACAATGAACAAACTGTACAATGAATGGACTTAACAGTTAACAAACTGTACAAAGAATGGACTAAACAATAAACAAACTGTACAATTAATGGACTTAACAATTAACAAACTGTACAATAAATGGACTAGACGATTAACAAACTGTGCAATGAATGGACTTAACAATGAACAAACTGTACAATGAATGGACTTAACAATTAACAAACTGTACAATGAATGAACTAAGCAAAAAACAATGAACAGTCTCTAAAATAAACAAATTAAACAATGAACAAACTATAAAATATTTTCTGCGTCATCATCATTTTGTAAAACATTGTTTAAAAATTAATAGTAGAGTATAAGTATAGGTGACCCCTGCGTTTATAGAGTGGAATTTTCGATTCACAACGACACCCTTAAAGTTTTGTCTAATAAAGAATGCAAAAGATATCAATATTTTTCGGATTAGAATTGTTTCATTTTCATTTGTGGTTTCTCTAACAAGTAACTTGCGGGGTTATCATCTGCAAAAACAATGGAGGCAATTGTGAGAACTAGACACTATTTAAACTAGAAAAACAACAGCATCCACATAAAGGTTTCAAGGGTACCCATCTGAATCGGTTATATCTCTCTGTAAACAAGAACAGTCCCTTTAGATGAATATTTACCTGCAACAAGCCAGAACTAAACAGAAGACAACAATATTTTTCAGGCAATTATAATTTAACAAAAAAAAACTTTAGATTTTTTGTACATTATAATATAGTTGGTCCTCACATTTGTTCTATATTTCTTTTTCAAAGCAACCCAATGGAAATTGAGAAAACACTAAAATAATCATAGTTCTTTTATTTCAATATCTTTATAAATACAAATCAGTTACAAGTTGCAAAAATTATAATATTTTTAAATTAAAACAAAGATCAAAAACGACTTTCATTCTCAGTTTCCAGATTCTCGCTGTAGTCGTAGTATTAGTTTTTAGTTTTAGTTTTAGTTTTTTAAAATACTGCAAACAAAGATTAACGATTAAAAAGTTACATAACCTTATTGCTGTATTTTGTAAATAATTAAGGTACAGGGTGTCCCACGAAACATGACCGATGTTGAATAGTTTTGAATGTGTTATTTCAAATACTGTCTTTGATGTTAAAGACTTTTTGCAATTACTTCGTAAAAAAATCTTTTACTCAAATATTTTACGTCTAAACCAATTTCACTATATTTTTTTTATTTTTCTCTATTCTGTCAAACAACTTACAGTGAATCCCAGATATATTAATACATAGATCGTCATAAGTTTTTTGATAATTCTAAAGAAAATTTTTTATTTTTGAATCAAGGTAAATTAATAGCCCTGAAATATGAATGCAATTGATATATTAATATTAAACTTATTTTTCCGCGGCATTTGATCTTAAATATGTAATAAGACATTGTAAAAAACTCTTGCTATGTATTCTTATATCTGGGATTCACTGTAACATGTTATAGAAGACGACATCTAAAATTATTCACCATCTGTCAAGTTTCATTTATTAAATAATTTTCTTGTTTTAATTTGTTTCTCTCTTTACAAAATTACATACCCAAATATTTAGCGATATAAGCTAATAACATTTTATTGTAGTTTTGAGTAAACATCATGATGGGGGATGTGAGTAAACATTATGATGGAGGATGTGAGTAAACATTATGATGGGGGATGTGAGTAAACATTATGATGGGGGATGTGAGTAAAAAAAATAATAATAACATTAATTTTGCTATTTGATTTCTGTTAAAAGGATACAACAAATGTCAGAATAAACTTGAACAAATAAAAATAAAAGTCACCTGCTCCTCTCATCTCTATTCTACCATATTGTCTCTAGGTCTTGTTAAATAGTATTATTATTATTACTGTTATTATCCAGTGTCAAGGTTGTAAGATAATGGTATAAAGTGTACTAGTGGCAGCTGAACAGCTGATAGAATATATCCAACCTTTCTCAAGAGAAAGCTTCTCAGGTTTAAGCTCAATTACTCAAAATTATAATAAACACATGTTTTTGCATTGAATTTAAGAATATTTTCGTTCTTTTATTCGGTGATCTCTTGTTCTTAAATCCTCGTAGAAAAACATGAGATAAAGGAATAAAATTCTTTCCCAACAAGACGACATTTCTTACAGTTACACCAGAATTAAGAAATATTGTAAAAATATGAATTTTAAATGAATAAGCTACTTATTAAATAATTGAAATTTCAATATCATTCGTTTTTTTCGCAACTAATTCAAGACTGCAGAAATACATTTTCTGGACGGGGAAAATTCCGGGACTAAGGAATTTGTTTGTTTTTTTGGAATTTTTCTTTCTGGATTTTGTCTTTCTGGAGTTTGTCTCTCTGGAGTTTGTCTCTGGAGTTTGTCTCTCAGGAGTATGTCTCTCTGGAGTTTGTCTCTATGGAGTTTGTATATGTCTCTGGAGTTTTTTTTCTTTGGAGTTTGTCTCTATATGGTGTTTGTATATGTCTCCGGAGTTTGTCTCTCCAGAGTTTATCCCTCCAGAGTTTGTCTCTCTGGAGATTGTCTCTCCAGAGTTTGTCTCTCTGGAGTTTGTCTCTCCAGAGTTTGTCTCTCCAGAGTTTGTCTCTCCAGAGTTTGTCTCTCCAGAGTTTGTCTCTCTGGAGTTTGTCTCTCTGGAGTTAGTCTCTCCGGAGTTTGTCTCTCCGGAGTTGGTCTCTCTGGAGTTGGTCTCTATGGAGTTGGTCTTTCTGTAGTTAGTGTCTCCTGAGTTTGTCTCTCTGGAGCTGGTCTTTCTGGAGTTTGTCTCTATGGAGTTTGTCTCTCTGGAGTTTGTCTCTCTGGAGTTTGTCTCTTAGGAGTTTGTTTCTCTGTAGTTTGTCTCTTTGGAGTTTGTCTCTCTGGAGTTTGTCTCTCTGAAGTTGGTCTTTCTGTAGTTAGTGTCTCCTGAGTTTGTCTCTCTGGAGTTGGTCTTTCTTGAGTTTGTCTCTCTGGAGTTTGTCTCTCTGGAGTTTGTTTTTCGGAGTTTGTCTCTCTGGAGTTTGTTTTTCGGAGTTTGTCTTTCTGTAGTTTGTCTCTCTGTAGTTTGTCTCTCTGGAGTTAGTCTTTTCGAATCGATTTTGTCCTGTTTCAGTTATACCACTCTAGTAAGTCGAGCCCATTAGCGCCTGATCCAATCAGGGTTCAGCCATGTGTTTGGTGTCTAATCTGAACCAATAGAAATTGCATGGCGGTAACATCTATCTTTCTATCTAGCTCATCATCCAATTAGAGATAAATCCTTATATAAGCGCTAACACTACATGGAAATATTTAATCAATTTTAAAAAATTCAATAAATTTTGATCGAGTGAGCACAAACATTAAATTTACATATTAAAAAACATAATTTTCTTTGAGTTTATTAACTAATCAGTATAAGATGCTCACCCAAGACAATTAAAAAGATTTGATGGCGAGTAATTAGTTTTTTATAGATTTCTGCTTTACCTTTAAACTATGTTTATTGTTTTAAGATCAGATAGTTCGTCTGTTCAGACTTCATAAAAACATTTGACAAAATGAAAAAAAGTTTAACTAAAACTCTGTCGAGTTTTAGTCTTTACTTGGTGTACATAGTTCCTAAAGCCGGATTTTACTTGGGTTTAAGCTTTTTAAATCTCAGCTTTGATATAGTTCATAAAAAACTATCTATCTAATAATTAGATTTAAATTAGCGAGGAACTCCTATCCCACTCTCGTATTTTGATGATTGATTTGAATTTTATGATTAAAATTTTCTTATTTAAAAAAAAAATCATGCTATTATTTTATTTAACTTGTTCCATTTACGTTTTACTTATTTTGTAAAACAGATTCATTATTTAATATAAATACCACAAAAATAGATTAAGATGATGTTTTTATATTTAAATTTGATATTGCGATAAACTTGATAAAATTTAACTGCATGAATATAATTCCAGATATCGTGCAAAAAGAAGTAAACAGTTTTTTCTCAAGAAAGGGGGGGGGGGAGAAATGAAAAAATATTTTGATTTTTTAACATTCGAAAAAATGTTGATTTTACAGTTTGCAGCTAGACTATATATTTTCAATTTGGAGCCCAATAAGATGCTCTCAATTGTAAATTTGGATGATTTGCGTAACCTAGTACAACCCAACCCTTGGAAATCTCATAAATACATTTCAATTGTTGGAAAGCATCAAAAATGTTCCTTTTTGAAAATATTAAAGCATCAAAACTGTCTCTAATACAGGTGCAATATACGTAAATTCCCGTTTTTCCATCATTAAATGATTCTTTTCTTTTGGAATTCATATAATATAATAATAAGAATAACNGGGGAATAACTGATGGCCACATATTCAAAGTCACAATTACATCAATGTCATACTTTTGGAACCAAATTATGTCTGAGACACTATCTAAATCACAATTCTAAATCACAAGTATGGCTAGCCTCATTTTCAGTCACAATATTTAACTCCAAAGAAAAATTCTTACTTTTGAGACATGCTTATGCCTAAGACACTTTCTAAGTCACAAGAATGTAAAACACTCTCTAAGTCACAAATATGCATTAGATATATTCGAAAACACTTTCCAAGTAAAAAATATGTCTTAAATCCATTGTAAGACTCAATTCCAACTCAAAACTATGTCTAAGTCGTGTTTTTTAGGCTTCATTGTGTTGAAGACCCATTCTAAGTCACAATTCTAAGTCTTAATAAGGTCTAAAACACCATTTCAGTCACACTTATGCCTAATTCACAGTTGTCTGGCTTAATTATATTCAAGTCACAGTTCTAAGTCACAATAATGTCAATGTCTTACTTTTCAGACCAATTTGTGTCTAAGACATTTTCTAAGTCAAAAATTCTGACTCCCAGCTTCGTCTAAGACACTTTCTGAGTCACAAAAACACCTTCTCAGTCCCAGTCATGTCTAAGTCACATTTTTTGAGCTCAATTATGTATGAGACACATTGTTTGTCACAGTTCTATGTAGCAATTACTTTCTATTTTCTCAAAAAGACTGAGTAAGGCATCAAAGATTTTCTTTTTGCTTTTGATGCTTTCAAATGCTGTTTTTTATGCTTTTAAATTACACTTTTGATGCTTTACTACACATTTAAAGTGTTGAAATTGAAAGACTTGATACTATATTGGGGCACCCAAGGATCTCAAAGTGGGAAAAATTGGAATACTGTAATACTATAAAAATAAATTTGTACAATTTTCTAATCATATCTTTTGTAAAAAACTTTTTAAAAATAAAAAAATGGTAAAAAATACATAACAAGGCAAATAAACTATTGAAATATTGACGGAGTAAAATTATTTGGTAAGCCCGATGCCAAGGCATTGGGCAGTGTGTGAGCCCCCCCCCCCTGAACCCCTATTAATAGATTTAAATACATAAATCAGCTTCATAACGGACTTTGTAATATAAAGTGACCAGCTTCGTTTAAACAAGGGGAGAATGCTCGATTCACAATATAACCATTAAAACCTTTAACTTTTCTATGTATAAAAAAAAATAAATATCTATCTCAGTAAACCTTAAAGGAATTGAGTTTTTGCCACAAACTCAAATTTTCTAATCCTTATATATTGGCAACCTAATGGTGGAAACCCTTGATATTTCAAACTTAGGCTATTTGATCTAACAGAATTCATAGTTTGAAATATCTAACGTCTACGAAATTGGATTGCAAAGATATAGGTATTAGAAAATCAGAGTTTGTGACAAAGAATCAATTCCTTTGTCAACTATTTTCTTATTTGAATCTGCTGACCGCTACGCCGGTCCGAGCAGTTAAAGCATCTTTTCAAAATAAAAGTTAGTTCGATGCAAACCTTGTCTTATTACGGACAGGAAGAGAGTATAGAGTTAGTTCTACACTTTTAGTACTTAAAGTTTATCCGGAGAGACTGGCTAGTTTGGTACATATATAATGTGGAAAAGAAAGTTGTTTTTCCGGAGAGACTGGCTAGTTTGGTACATATATAATGTGGAAAAGAAAGTTGTTTTTCTAGTTTAAACAGTGTTTAATTCTGAAAATTCCTAAGTGGTTTTCCTGTAGTAAAATGCGCCACTCACTTTTGTCGAGAAACCACCTTTAAAACTAATCTGTTTTGAAAATTATAAACAAGGATATCCAATCATCAGACAACACTTTTAAGTGTACTGTTGTGAATCGGACATGCAGCTCTATTTTGATGGATGATCAAATGAAACAACGTTTACAGACTCTTGAACATGTCAAAAGATGAATTAATTGCTAGAGGATTTCATTGCTGGAAGAAATAATTGCTGGAGGAATTAATTGCTGGAGGAATTAATTGCTGGAGGAGTTAATTTCTGTATGAATTAATTGCTGAAGGAGTTAATTTCTGAATGAATTAATTTCTGGATGAATTAATTACTGGAGGAATTAATTGCTGGAGGAATTAATTGCTGGATGAATTAATGGCAGGATTAATTTCTGGATGAATTAATTGCTGGATGAATTAATTGCTGGATGAATTAATTTCTGGATGAATTAATTTCTGGATGAATTAATTACTGGAGGAATTAATTGCTGGAGGAGTTAATTTCTGTATGACTTAATTGCTGGATGAATTAATTGATGCAGGAATTAATTGCTGAATAAATTAATTTCTGGAAGAATTAATTGATGGATGAATTAATTGCTGGAGGAATCAATTGCTGGAGGAGTTAATTTCTGGATGAATTAATTGATGGATGGATTAATTGCTGGATGAATTAATTTCTGGAAGAATTAGTTGATGGATGAATTAATTTCTGGATGAATTAATTGCTGAATGAATTAATTGCTGGATGAATTAATTGCTGGATGAATTAATTGCTGAATGAATTAATTGCTGGATGAATTAATTGCTGGATGAATTCATTTCTGGATGAATTAATTGCTGGATGAATTTATTTCTGGATGAATTAATTGCTGGATTGCTGGATAAATTAATTGCTGGATGAATTTATTTCTGGATGAATTAATTGCTGGAGGAGTTAATTTCTGGATGAATAAATTAAGCTGGATGAATTAATTGCTGGATGAATTAATTCATGGATGAATTAATTGATGGAGAAATGAATTGTTGGACGAATTTAATCTTGTTCAGTTTCTGACGCAATAGCAATCTACTGTAATAATAATTCCATTAAAACTCGAATAAAGATAGAGCACAAGAGCTTTCTAATGATGTATCATTTGTCATATTTGGACATAAAACATGGGATTTAGAGGGGGGGGTCAAATTGACCCCCCCCAGCATATCCTGGTTTTCAAGTACCCCAGCAGGGATAGGGTTAAATGAATTGAGTCTTTGTCACAAACTCTGATTTTCTCTTCCCTATATCTTTGCAACCCAATGTCGCAGATCTTTGACATTTCAAACTATGACTTCTATTAGATCAAATAATAAAAGCTTGATATATTAACGGTTTACGGCATTGGGTTCGAAAGAAAGAGGGATTAGAAAATCAGAGTTTGTGGCAACGACTCAATTCCTTTAGATCAATTTGTTATCAAAGGTCACAGCTCTTCCTGGATAATGAGCAAACTATTAAATATGAGACTTTAATGATGAAGAACTTTAAAAAAACAACCTGAAGATCTGATTTGTATTTCTTACAATAATATAGTTTTTTTCAAGGAATGATTTCACACAAAAAAATTTACAGCTCCAACAAACCTTGAGTGTAAGAGCTGAATGAATTCCGTACAGTCGTCTATAAAGTCTCATCTGGCCCAATTTGTGGGTAACCCTGTACATTTTTACAAAATATTTCATTTTTAAAGCTGCACGCACCTCTGCCCCTTTTGTAAAAGTAAATTCAACATATATGAAGCATAAAGTCTGACCGTGTCAACCTTGTTGCACCGGCTTGTCCTTTTGATTTTCTGCTTAATTAAGACAATGTCCGTACGGTACAGCAAAAACTGGGACCGGAAAGGTTGACCCAGCTCGGAAATTCAAATGTTCTACGGCTGCCCGTGGCTGAAAACCTTTGACTGAACTAAATAAATTAAACATATATTGTCTTTTTTGTTAAACCTTAGGTCTAATTAAATAATATGTGGTGGGGTTTGAAAAATATTTATTGGTAAAAACTTATTACGGAATATATGAGAGCGTTATGGCTGTAGAGTTAGTTGTAGGGGGATTTAGGGAGCTTCTCAACTGCTGGTATTGATGAATCTTCAGAACACGGAGCTGTCTGGAGCAGAACTGTAGAAGGCTGCTTCTGTAGGGAGCTGCTTAAAGCTGGTGTAGATGAACCATTAGAGCTGTCTGGAGCTGAACTGTAGAAGGCTGCTTCTGTAGCTGCTTGAAGCTGGTGTAGATGAATCTTTAGAGCTGTCTGGAGCTAAACTGCTGAAGGCTGCTGCTGTAGGAGAGCAGCTAGAAGCTCATTAAAAAAAAGAATCCGAGATTTGGATATCTGATTTTAGAGTATCAATAAAATGCCCTTTTTGTTGGTACAGAGTTGATTTGTGAACTCTGGAGCTGAGCAAGGGACGGCTTAGACTAATCATTTCCTCTTTCCAAGATTTCAACGTTAGATTTAAGGCGTAGTCTTAACCTTGAGCCAATACGTAAAAATACGCACAGTGTTTACAGGATGTTCACAAAAAATACAAACATATAAATACATTTTAAATATTCATAAAAGCACAAATATCAATTCTTAAAGAATCTGTTACATTTGTTTGTGATTTTTACAAAAAAGGAGTTTTAGTTTATGTAAACACCCAACAGAGTTTCCATGTACAGAGATAATTGATTTCAATTCATGATCTAACATTCTTTGATAAAAATTCGCACTTTGAACTCCGTTACATCTTATAATAAGATAAGATGAGATATAGTTTATTGCTAAAAATACACATACAAGTTATAATGTTACAGGGAAAAAATCTGCAACTATTTTTATATTGTTTACTATATTTATGTAATTATAGCAATTATACACCTGGAACTCTTAATGGTAAAAACAAATGGAAAATAGGTTAATCCAATAAAGAGTTTAATTCATTTATCTTAAATGTACCGAGATAATAGGAAGGAAAATGAGGATCAATTCAAAGGACTTGAAAACAATTAAATTAGTTAAATAATAAAGAATATTGTTTAGAAGTTTGAAAAAATTCACATGTTTTTATCAAAAAAAGACTGGTCATAGAATATTCACAAAAATTAACAAATGAAAATTTGGTGTTGATGAAGCTTCAAACCTCCCAATCACAGAGTAAACAAACAGGTGTTAGTTCCATCCCACATTATTATTTGAAAACATATTTAATATCGGTCCGGGTTGAACCTCTTCAGTTCTTGAGATTTGTTTGTGTTATAAAGATTCCACACAAAGATGACAAGATATGCTGTGCTGTTCAGTATGCGTAATCTGGCGGAAAGCCCCATTTTGCCTCATATAGTCTGTATTCGTACTGTACTGCTTGCCCTGATTCTCCGACATAGGGCTAAGCGACCTAGGGTCAAATGCCATAGGGTCAAATGACATAGGGTCAAACGAAATAGGGTGAAACGACCTAGGGTCAAACGAAAAATGATCAAAAACGTAACAAAGGGTAAAACGACATTAGGGTCAAAAAGTGCGACAAACGGGCAAGATTTCATTTAGACTATTTTTGGTTAATTTAAACTATTTCTATGTTCATTATAACTACTAGCCACAGCGCTCAGCCCCACAGCCTGTTCTAGCTCCAGCACTCGGCCCAGAAATTGTCTTAACTTAACCTAACCCTTAAATAATACATATTTTTATGTTATGTTTTATATTAATTTAAACTACTAGCCCCAGCGCTAGGCCCTTTAACCTGTCCAATAAAGATAAAAAAATTTCGTGTGCTGTACTTTTAAAAGTAACTAAGGAATTGAGTCTTTGCCACAAACTTTCTTTTTATTATCCCTTTATCTTTGTAACCCAATATTGCAGACCTTAGAAATTTTATGCTATAAATTATGTTACAACAAATAATCTAAGTTTAAAATAATTTGCCTCCCAAGAGCTTCTAGGGGGAGCACTACTACCCTTGCCCCCCCCCTCTTGTAACGCCCTCGTATTAGGATTAGAAAATTTGAGTTAACTCCTAATTTAAATCCTTTTCCTAATCTTCATATTAATTATACTCCTACTCCTAAACCTATCCTTCTCAACACAATCCTACACCTAATCCTACTCCTATCCTACTATCCTTATAACCTTTTCTAAATTTCAACCTTTAAATGCTTATTTTTAATAAGCAAATTTTATCCTAATAACCTGTTCTAAATTTCAACCTTTAAATGCTTACTTATAATAAGCAAATTTTATCCTTATAACCTTTTCTAAATTTCAACCTTTAAATGTTTATTTTTAATAAACAATTGCCAATATCTGACAATTTTCGTTCAATGCAAATTAATAATTAACTATCCTTATAACCTTCCCTAAATTTCAACCTTTAAATCTTGATTTGCAAATATTTTTTTTCGCAAACTTATGCCAATTTTCGTCAGTACTATAACTATCATATTACTACCCCTTCCTCATCCTATTCCTACTGCCTAACAGTTCAAACTATCTCAATAGTGAATTGTATTCTCCAAGCTTGTGGAAAACGGTAAGGATTATCCACACGCAAAATAATTTCTTGCAAAATAAAAATGTCAATTACGCCTTTCCATCTCGGAAAAGTATAGTATAGATTTATATATTTATACACTCCACTTACCCTTGATGTAATATAATATAAAGTCCGACACATGTCCGACATCACTTGAAAACTCAACTTAGAGATTCTACAACAGATAGGAAATTTCTATCTTTTTGTCTTTTATTTAACCTGGAAGGACAATAATATATAATGCATTTAATTTTGTTGCATCCATTCATTAAGTTGAAAAATACTCCTGGAAATATAAACAGTCATAGCTTTTCCTTCAAATTATAAAATAATTTTACAATGTAAATTTTACAGTTTTGATCCTTCAGATCCTTCTNTTTGATCCTTTAGATCTTTCTTCTAATGCAATTAAATTCGTTGCACCTATTCCTGTAGTTGAAAAAATTCAAATTTAAAATAATTTCACAATGCAAATTTTACAGTTTTGATCCTTTAGATCTTTCTTCTTTAAAAAATAAAACCTGTACTGGTATTTTTAACCCTCAATCTTTTTGTAATGCAGTTAGACGTGAAACCATCAAGACCCGAACGATGGAGAAATTTCGGGACAAGGATCGCTTGATCATCGATAAAGGTTCTACATCACTGTGGATCTCAGATCTGCAAGCTACGACACAGATAACTACGGTAAAGAAAGATTAATCTGATGTTTAAAGTTTTCACTAAGGACGGAATACGTCACTCAACAGTCAACTGTAAAAATCTATTTATGAGAATTTTAAATTGATCTCGATATCCTGTGTGAGCATAATTTAGTTATGAGAATGGACGACTCTTCCCGTTATATAATGTAGGTACAGCATAAATATGATAATACTGGATTGATATCGATATTCAATGTGGGTACAGCTTAAAGATTGATCCCGATATCTAACGTAGGCATAGTTAAATTCTAAAAACTTCTTACGTAGGCACAATTTAAATATGATAATATATGATCGACCTCGTTATCCGATGTGGGTACAGGTTAAATGCTCGAAAATAATTTCGATCTTGATATGTAATGTGGGTATAATTAAAAATCTGGAAATTTCGATGCCTCTCTTAATCCTTTTAGTTGTAAATCACTCCCGACAGTATAAACCTACGTGCATAATTCTTACGTAGTGGGAAATGATTTTTTAAAAAATAAACTGTACAAAGAACCTTTCTTTCTCCTTTGAAAATATTTCCACGTCCTCCATCTTTAATCTCCTCTCTCTTTAACCTGTACATGCATATTTAGAACCGCAATATTTTGTATATAGTTAAACGAGAAACCACCTTGACCTGAACGCCTGATGATCTGGGAGATCCCAGAGGATCTGGGAAACCTTAAAGCTGTAATCCTCGGCGAAGAATAACGGTAAAAAATTATAATTCCAAAGGTCCCTGTGAATACTGGATCCACTTCATTACTAATAAGCCCTAAACCATCTTTTATACAGAGAGCAGGTGTGTGCACAAGGACCGTTTTTGGACTGTAAAGGTTGAAACATTTGAACTGAAACTAACGTAAAAGTACTAAATAAAATTCTAAGCTCTTAAATTAAGAAAACTAACCCCAAGGTTAAATCCATAATGTTAATGGTAAAAAAAATATGTTAATTTTCATAAATCTAAAATGGTACGCTTGAAATTCGTTGACTAGGATAAAAATTTTTTTTCATGTATACTACTGTAACCCTGCCCCTATACAGAATTTGAAATAAATTGTTGCGATTAGTAAACCAAGAGGAAATGAGCCAAAAAACTGAATTTTCTTTCTCATCCGGATTTCTTCCCAAAAATAAACTGAGATAAATTCACTTTTGTAATCCTAAAACCTACTGACTTTACCAAACAAAAAATCTTTTTCAAGGTTCTCTTTTTATACTTAGACAAACTGGAATCCGGTTCAACAATCCTGTAAACTATAAATGATACGTAAATAAATATCTAGATTTCAAAAAAAAAAAGATTTAAAGAAACCAGTTTTTTTTTGGAGAAACCAAGTAAAGTTCTCAAAAAGTTTGGTTCAAAATGTTTTAAAAATTTTTTATGATAAACCTGTATTTTTCTACATCACCCTGCAGTGTATGATTAATTAGTTTATTTCTGACTGTTTTTACACTATATATTTATCCACCATACATACACACACATACCTATCTACTTAAACCCTTTTATTAACAGAGGGGGAGACGAGGTATAAAAACATAAACAAAAAGATTTATTCAATTTGAGCCTGCAATCTTTAGCATAATATACATCTATAAATCATATACATTCAGCCTATTCAGGACTTAGAGCATACAGGTGTATACAGATATAGATAGATAAATAGATAGATGAATAGATAGAAAGATATATAGATATATAGATAGATAGATATATAGATAGATAGAAAGATATATGGACAGATTGATAGATATATAGATGGATAGATAG
The DNA here is from genome assembly GCF_000591075.1 of Eurytemora carolleeae. Lineage (NCBI taxonomy): Eukaryota > Metazoa > Arthropoda > Copepoda > Calanoida > Temoridae > Eurytemora > Eurytemora carolleeae. Next base: position 160,150 of record NW_019396348.1, on the reverse strand, counting down.
ATAGATAGATAGATAGATAGATAGATAGATAGATAGATAGATAGATAGATAGATAGATAGATAGATATGATTTTCACAAAGCCATTGACGGAGAAGGGGAGGGGAGGGGAGGGGAGAGGAGGGGAGAGTTCCATTATCTCCATATTTATCCCAAAATAGATTCAAAATTCTAAAAGGTCCAGATTGCAAAGATACAATTTATCAATTCTGAAAAGAGATTCAGATGATTTTCATCATTCGCAATATATTCATATTAACAGTGTGTGGTTGGGTATAGGGGGATGGGGTTGTGGTATTGAAAAAGGCAAAAGAAAACACAAAAAATATCTAAATCTCTCAATTATTTTTTTCAGATTTATTTGATTGGCATACAGTATATCCGCCCTGACACTATCAGAGGAATAATCTGAATTTAGTTATTTTATAAATTTCATTCTCATATCTTTATTATATACAAGCTCAAGTGCCCGGCGTCGCCCGTGGAATTTAAAAAAAAATCGTTTTTTAGCCTTTTTAACCCGCAAGGAACTATAATAATGGGTTTCTTTAAAACAAAATTTAACCATTTTGATTGAGCCGTTTCGCAAGCTATAGCTATCATATATAGATATGAGCGTAGAGCTTTATTATATAGAAGACTAGCTAAAAAGGGCCAGGTGGAATTGAGCTTTATTATATAGAAGACCAGCTAAAAAGGGCTGGGTGGAATTATTTAAAACTCGAACTTTGGAGAAAAAAAAATATATTTTTAGCCTATGTTACCACCAGGGTTCCCTTAAAAAATCAGCCAATTTGGTTCAGCCGTTTGGCCAGTTATAGCTATTAACATATATATACGAAAATAAAACTACATATGTATAAAAGCGAAGAGCCTTATTTAAATAGATAACACAAACATATAGATATCTTTTTACATCATTATTTGTCATGTAATTTTTATATCAAGAAACCCCAAATAAATAAATGCATCTAATTGTTGAGTTCAAAGGGGGGGGGGAGGCTGGTTATGTGTGGTGAGAACTAGTGCAGTCAACTTTCCAGATAAAACAAGAGGGTATATATTTCCCAAACAACGGTCCCGGCCGGTCAACTTGAGTTCTCGAATAGTTGATATTTCATAGGCTTTCCTCTTATCCTCGTTCTGACCCATTTCACGGGCAGCCGAAGTACAGTTGAATTTCTGAGCCGGGTCAACCTTTTCTGTCCCAGTTTGTACTGTACCTAGCTCTATGGACATGACTAGCCGGTGCAACAAGGTTGACGCGGTCAGACTTTATGCTTTAAATTTGTTGAATTTACTTTTACTAAAGGGGCAGAGGTGCGTGAATTAGACGATAATATTATGAATCTATATATTTCAATCCTGAAAATACATCCTATATCAAATAATTGTGTTGGGTACGAGTTTAATGTTTGTGATAGTTAGTTTTATTATTTTGAAAATTATCTTACTAGTGCTGGATAAATTCGAGAGCAGGTTATTGAACAGTGCTAAAACAGCGTTTTGATCTTCTGAAATAAAATGACAATTGAATGCAAAGATTTATAAATCACGAGTTTTAAGGGGTTTTAACTAAATTTGAAGCGAGAGCACTACACGTGAAGTTGTTTACATATCTGTCGGAGGTATGAAATGTTTGGTTTGGCCACCAGAGAAAATTTGGTCAAAGACAACCTTGCAACGGAGTAAGATCATTGTTTTTGGTTAACACTAATATTTATTACTAAGAACACTTTCTTAAAAGCGTTTCTTTACTATGCAAATGAATTCAGTTTAAATACATTCTTGTTAATTATCAGCATTGCTTATTTCAGATACATTAAATAAATTCATATGTAAAGCAGAAGTTGAATACCAGGTTGGGTGTATGTTTGTATGTGTGTATATAGTGTGCATGTAGAGATGTATGTAAAGCTAAGAACGGGTTGCCCTGATTTGAATTTGATGAGTAAAATTATAGACTAAAGAATGATAATAGGGCAGATTGAAGGAGAAACATTTGTTCCTGTCCCCACATACATTTATTACAGTGCTTCACTATCTAACTATCTGTCCTCATATACATTTATTACAGTGCTTCACTATCTAACTATCTGTCCTCATATGCATTTATTACAGTGCTTCACTATCTAACCATCTGTCCTGATATGCATTTTTATATTGCATAACTATCTAACTATCTATCCACATATACATTTATTATAGTGCCTAACTATCTAACTATCTGTCCCCATATACATTTATTACAGTGCCTAACTATCTAACTATCTGTCCTCATATACATTTATTAAAGTGCCTAACTATCTAACTATCTGTCCTCATATACATTTAATACACTTTCTAACAATCTAAATATCTGTCTTCATAAATATTCATTACAGTTACTAATTATCTAACTATCTAACTATATATCTTTATGTACATTTGTTATAGTGTCTAACTATATAACTATCTATCCTCATATAAATTTATTACAGTGCCTAACTTTTTAACTATCTGTCCTCATATACATTTATTACAGTTTCTAACTATCTAACTATTAATCCTCATATTCATTTATTACAGTGCCTAACTATTTAACTATCTGTCCTCAGTATTCATTTATTACAGTGCCTAATTATCTAACTATCTAGCCTCAAATGCATTTCATACACTTTCTAACAATCTAAATATCTTCATAAATATTTATTACGGTTACTAATTATCTAATTATCTAACTATCTTCCTCATATACATTTAATACAGTTTCCAACTATCTTACTATTGATCCTCATATTCATTTAATACACTTTCTAACAATCTAACTATCTATCTTTATATATAATTATTGTAGTGGCTAACTATCTAACTATCTGTCCCCATATATATTTATTGCAGTGTCTAACTATCAAACTATCTGCTCTTGTATACATGTATTAGTTTTGTACCTATCTAACTAGCTATCCACGTATAATATCATTGCAATTTCTATCTAGCTAAATATCTCTCCCCACCTACATTTAATACACTTTCTAACTATCTAACTTTATCTATCCTCATTTATAGGGTTTCACGAAATTTCAATATTTTTTGTACAATTTGTGTAATTTTTGCTTAAATATTTTTTTGCGAACTATTGTGCATCTTTTCCTCAAAAAGCAATAAGTCATGCCTCTGAGCCTTGTTGGGATTAGAGTTATTTTTAAACCCTCTCCCCCTGAAAAAAGGGATTAAGTTGTATTAATTATTCTAATAATAAATATTTAATTCTGAGAAATAAGAAATTTAAGAAAATCTGTCAATTTCCCTTTCTTTCAGATCGAATATAATTTACCATTTAAAGTTAAAATCTAAACTAGAGTGCAGCCCTCTTATATTTTTATTTTTATTTTTTTGAGATTATAGAAAGGAAAAAAATTTAATTTGGGTTGAAGTTTGTCAATTTCACAAAAACGGCTAAACTAACCCTTGTGCCACCCATTAACATAAAAAAATGTTATATATAAAATAAGCTGAAAGGCCCGTCGTTGCCTGTGGAAAAAAGTGAAAAAAAGAAAAAATTTCGAATTTTTATAGCCTATAACATCCTCTAGATAACCATTAGTGCCTACAAAAAAATTCCTGTTTTTCTTTTAATTACTAGCTGAAGGGTCCGGAGTTGCCCGTGGAAAAAAAAATTGAAAAACAAATTTTTGAAAAAAAGGTTGATTTTCTTTAGCCTATAACACCCCCCGGCCACACCCGAGTGTCCACAACAAATTTCAGCCAAATTGGTCTAGCCGTTTGGCCGGCTATAAACAACATATATATATATACGAATGTCTTGTTTGATTAAAAAGACTAGCTGAAGTGCCCGGCATTGCCCGTCGAAAGAAAAATAAAAATGTTTTGAAGAAAAAAAAATTTCGAATTTCTTTTAGCCTATAACATCCCCCGGCCACCCCTGAGTGTCCACAAAATTTTTTTGGCCGGCTATAGACAACATATATATATATATATATATATATATATATACACGAATGTCTTGTTTTTTTATATAGATGTCTGTGCACCTTATAAACTACCACTCTAGTCAAAAAAAATGTATGACCTCATTATGAATACAATTTATATAAATATGTATATTTTACATAATGTTGTATATGTATACAGTTTATATAAATATGTATATTTCATATAATGTTGTATATGTATACAATTTATATAAATATGTATATTTTTTATAACGTTGTATATGTATACAATTTATACATGCGCCCGGGGATTACATGTTCTTGTTGAATGATAACTTCCCATTAATCTTCAGCTTACTTAAATAATAAAACTAACAAATTGGACCACCTACATTCACCCGCCTTTATATACATACCGCCTACCTACATTCAGCCGCCTTTATATACATACCGCATACCTACATTTACCCGCCTTTTTATACATACCGTCTACCTAAATTCACCTACCATAATATACATACCGCTCTCCTACATTCACCCGCCTTTATATATATACCGCCTACCTTTATTCACCTAACTTAATATACATACTGCCTACCTACATTCACACGCCTTTATATAAATACCACCTACTAACATTCACCCGCCTTTATATACATACCATCAACCTAAATTAACCCGTCTACCTACATTCACCTACCTTTATATACATAACGTCTACCTACATTCACCCGCCTTTATATACATACCCGCTACCTAAATTCACCCGCCTTTATATACATACCGCCTACCTAAATTCACCCGCCTTTATATACATACCGCCTACCTAAATTCACCCGCCTTTATATACATACCGCCTACCTACATTCACCCGCCTTTATATACATACCGCCTACCTAAATTCACCCGCCTTTATATACATACCGCCTACCTAAATTCACCCGCCTTTATAAACATACCGCCTACCTACATTCACCCGCGCGCCTTTATATACATACTTTTTTCTTAAACACATTCCCTCTAACTCTTTACATATTCTAAATAACTCTACATATTTAACGCAAATATTATCTAAAAATATGGTGAATATCTAAAATAGCGGAATATTCCAAAAAGCTCTCATTACTGTCGCATTTTTAGGCAAAAATCAAACTTTTTCTATCCCAGCAAAAACAGGTTGGTCTGTGGAGTATTGAAACATGTTATAAATGTGTGCAGAACCCGCAAAAAATCAGCCTTGACTAATGCGAAATTGTTGCAAAACCTTTAAAGAGAAATGAATATCTGTGTTCGGTAAGGGGGGGGGGGGGTTATTTGACAACATGTTTAAAATATAATCCTAAAAACGTTTAAAAAGTATATCATTTATTATTCATATATAAAATCTATATTTGTATGGAAAACGGTGCAGGATCTGTATAGGGAGGGTTCCATTATCTCCATATTTATCCCAAATCCACAAAAAATTTCAGCTCAATCGGTCCAGCCGTTTGGCCGGCTATAGGCAACATATGTATACGAATGTCTTGTTTTATAAAGATTTTTATAGAGATTTAATAAATTTTCCAAAACCTGGTGGTTATATTTTAGAAAAAAAGGGAACGACAATTTTTCACTTTTCCTTTCTTAAGAGAAAATTGTGTTACTTTAAAATTGATTTAGTTAAAATTGCTGGAAGTCTTACGAAACACAAAATATATACTGATAGTATATAACATAGGTATAATTAAAACCATATCCATTATGATTTATGAAGTATGCAGCTAGGTAGATGTTTATAAATACTATCTTTATGTCTGACTCAGCAAGCATGTTTGACTTTTTCAACTTCTTTGCTTTTTNATAGGATGTAAAACGGATTAAAATATTTTATCTATATTCCTTCTTTCTGGTTCTTTAATTTTTCATTAAAGATAATCTGAAAAATTGTGTGTGTTTTACTAAAAAATGTTTTAAAAAATAAATCTCAAAAAATTGTACAGAGCTGGGAACTCGAGTATTTTGGATATCGAGATCAATTGTTGATCTAGATCCGACCTTTGCTAATCTGCAGATTAATTTAATCTTTATTTAATACCCCCCGCACTGGAATTATATACCCTGAGCTGATAACTGAAATGAAAAGATTAAGCATTAATCCTAAAATGAAAAGTGTCCACTGTAAATATCGAGATCAAGCGATTATAATTATGTGCATCCTAATGTGGAGAATTGTTATATCGATGTCCAATGTGGGAAATTTTAAATCTAAGATAAATGCTTGTCCCCTCAATTAAAGTTATTCCTGTAGGGGGTATGATCGACCTCCACGGGACATCGAAATGGAATTAAATTAATCCGAAGCTCTGAAAAACATGGAGATCAATGCTTGATCCTAAGATTCACAACTCAAAACTTCTGACTTCAGATAATAAATACTATTTTTCCCAATCCGGTGCTATTAAAAATATTCGAGAATTTACTTGTTTGTATACTGTACATAATGTGAATATATATATATATATATATATATATATATATATATATATCCGTATATTATCTATCTATCTATCTCTAGTTGAGTTATGTTTTGATTGATTATGCGATTGATCGATTTTATATTGAAAACATTGGATGAATAATCTACTACAGGACTAAGACTAGGAGTATTCAAAACAAGTTTATTGCTCTTTTTTGTTTTTGCGTGTCGGGTCCTATTGTTCCAAACTGCGGTACGAGGATTTACTGATTATACTGATATCGTATTTCTTTAAACATTTACTCGTACCAGCCCGTCTAGTAAACCCAATATTATTTAATGAAACAAAATAGCATCATTTATTATATTTAGCATCACGATATAAAAGATTCATTCTTTTGAGCATGTTACCAAGAAATTGTCAAAACTCAACAAGGGGGTATACAGGGGGGAAGGATGATAGGGTGTGCATAAGTGAAAAGTATGAACCCCCCCGCCCCCCAATGACACACCGGCCCTGGTGGCATAATTAAAATTATTCTCGTCCTTTTAGAAATCTTTACAAAAATTTGTCAGAATTTTAATCTTCATCTTCATTTTTCAAATTTTGTAAATTTACCAAAACTTGCAGATATATCAGCTGGTAAAAGAACGAATTGTTACTAGAGACTTAACAGTTGATTTTCTCCTTTTCAAAACTTATATTTTGTGATTATCTCTTTGTATCTCTATGTTTTGTATACTCCTGGATCTCTATGAATAGGCCATGAATATCCCAGCATTATAAATCTACAGAATTGAATTAGAATTGACCGCTGGAATAATAACTCCTTGCATCTATCAATCTATCTTAAAAACATTTATCTATTTATCGTTATCTCTAAACATCTATAAATCTTTCTTTAAATCTCATTAAATAGGCACTCGTTTTTAACTCAAACATTTCACTTTGTCAGTCACCGCCAAGCAAAGAGAATAGAATATATATTAGAGTGGAATTTACTAGAAAAAATGTAAAACGGCCATTTTGTTGTACTGTTTCCAGACTGCAGTGTACTTTACATATTTTTGCTATATAACCTTTTGGGCCCTGGAACATCATTTTATAGAAATCTTGAATTAATATTAAAAGAAAACCAGATCATGAAATAAGCTGGTTTCATAATTTACCAATGATCATTTCACATAGACTCTATGCCTTTCACTTTACAAACGATGATTTTCCGTTATAACTATAAATCATAGATGTTTTTTTTTATTCACCTAATTCATTTTATAAAGTTTATTTAACAGCTTTAAAAAATTAGAAATTGAAATGGATAGTCTAGGGAACATACTGAATAATGTACTCTACTGCATATACTTTGTGAACATTTACATGATTTGTACACTTTGAACTCCCTTTCAGGCTGAAAGGGACTGACAATATTCATACCGAGGGATTGTCTACATTCCACTCTAACATATTCTATTCTCTTTACCGCCAAGCCGGTCATCTAAGATTTAAATTAGATTCTGTGACTCCCATGTCATATTCACAACGGTATCCAATTTTATCTCATGAAGTCAGAATTATATATCAATGTCTACAACTTTAAAAATGTTTATTTTCAAATATGACTTCTAAACAATAGTGACTGTGCATTATTACTGCAAGAATCCATTTAGGATTTATCAGAATTGTACAATTTCAAACCTAGAAAACCACAATATATAATTCAAATATTGAAACAGATACATGCTTCAAGGGTACCGTTGTGAATCGGGCATTGCCAACTTTGCGTTGAAAGGGTTTCCAGTAAACGAATACGCATTTTTTTTAACGAACGGACGGCGAAAATTTTTTTTCGGAAAAAATGCGAAATTTTCGCGAAACGATTTTCCCATTTCCATGTCTCTTGCATTCAGACTTTAATTTTGTAAATTTATGGTGTAAAATATTTCAAGATAGAGAACAAACCAAATGATTAATAATTTTGCAAATGCATTCATGCTAACAAGACGAACAGACCAAGTTTTAATGGATAATTTCGTTTCATTTACTAAAAAAAACTTGCTTGTCTTCATTTAAATTATAAATTCAAAAAGACAAATAATCAAATAGAATCAATCAAATTGTAAAAATGAAGTAAAGATAATCGACGAAATTTTTTTATGACTACGAAAACCAAAAACGCAGAAAAATATCCACAGAACCAAATTTAATTTATCGCAAGAAGTAGCTAAACTATTTATGCTAAATTGAACCACTGTCGATTGAAGTTTAACAAAGTTCTACTCACTTTTTGCAGATGAGGAGCTTCTTGCTGTTTATTAAATTTGGTCTAGGGTAAAAATAATAGTTCTTTATATAAGCCGAAAATATTGAAAATTATGATTTTTACTTCTTAAATCTGGGACCTATCTCAGTGTCTTATTATATAAAAATTTGGATAATCTTTTTTTAAAACGAATTATGAAGATACATACTTCCTCTCAAGGCTTGCCAGCTTCACAACAGTATCTTCTATTAAACCTTGCTCTGGTTAGTAATGTGGATGGTTTTTACAATTTCCTCTATTGTTTGATAAAATAGCAAAAATGAAGGAAAGGAACTGAGTTTTTGGCACAAACTCAAATTTTCTTGTCCCTATATCTTGGCAACCCAATGTCGTAGACCTTAGATATTTCAAACTATTAATTCTGTTAGGTCAAATAATCTAAGTTTGAAATATCAAAGGTTTACACCCACTGGTTGCAGAGATATAGAAATTAGAAAATTTGAGGTTGTGGCAAAAACTCAATTCCTTTTGGAAAAATCTCACTTCTTCTTGATTAGAAAAATTCTGAGATATATGTTTGTAAAGATACAAAGTCCTGTTGGTTTGTTTCAACCGCAAACCAAAAAAATCATTTTAACTTAACAAAAGGTTTGAAAGGTGCCGTTGTGAATTGGTCCTTCTAATAGAGGGTCAGTTAAAATTATGCTCTAAGTCTCTTAGCTTTAATCCGATAAAGCTTTAAACAGTCTAGTTGGTAAAATATCACAAAGAAAAGTTGTTATAATTTAAATTATGAATGAATAACTTTTTCTCGATTCTTTATCTTGAATTCATATCATTCATCTGAATGATGAAACTAGAGTTAGGAACCTGTAAAAAAAACTTTGTCAAACTTTTAGAAAAGTTTAAAGCGATTTTTAGAAAATATTAAAAATTTTCAGTCACCTTTTACTAAACCAATAAATTTTTTTTTGAATGCGTCCCTTAATTCTCTGTTGAATATATTCATTACAATATTCAAACATGATTACAATATAACTAAACAAAAAAAGATTAAAATTACAACTGTACAAAACATGGTTACAATACAACTAAACAAAAAAGATTAAAATTACAACTATACAAAACATGGTTACAATACAACTAAACAAAAAAGATTAAAATTACAACTATACAAAACAAGATCATAATACAACTAAAGAAAACAAGATTACAATACAACTAAAGAAAACAAAATTACAATGCAACTAAAGAAAACAAGATTACAAAGCAACTAAACAAAACATGATTAAATAAAACTAAAGAAAACAAGATTACAATGCAACTAAAGAAAACAAGATTTCAATGCAACTAAAGAAAACAAGATTACAATGCAACTAAACAAAACATGATTACAATAAAACTAAAGAAAACAAGATTACAATGCAACTAAAGAAAACAAGATTACAATACAACTAAAGAAAACAAGATTAAAAAAACAACGAAACAAAACAAGATTGCAATACAACTAAACAAAACAAGATTACATTACAAGTAAACAAAACACGATTACAATACAACTAAACAAAATAAGATTACAATACAACTAAACAAAATAAGATTATCATACAACCAAACAAAATAAGATTACAATACAACTAAACAAAACAAGATTACAATACAACTAAACAAAACAAGATTACAATATGATATATAGCTTAGTAGAAGACATATAGATTAGTAGAATATATAGATTAGACGAATATATAAATATAGATTACTAGAATATATAGATCGAAAGAATATTATATTTTGTAAGGTTTTTACAATAGATGTATTCTGAACCACGCCTTTATCTAACCTAGGATCTGAATATATCAAACTAGTGCATTAAATTCATACAGTTTAATAGGTGGCGACCTAAGCTAGGCATTTCTGTTTGGATATCTAGCTAAGCCCAAGGTTGTAATGCAAGGAAAGTTAATTGCTGTCGCATATACTCTGCGTACTTATTGAAACCATTTCTCTCTGGGCGGAATTTGTAAACAAGAATAGATGCATTAGTGTTCGTTTAGTATCCGAGGAGGTTAAAAGCATTACATTTTGATAATTTTGATAATTCACATAATAGGTTCCTATAACCACAATATTTTACTGATTTTTTTATTTAAAAGATGGATCCCATGTTTACTTCGACATCCTTTTTGTGTTTAGATTACCGCCCAGAGACAGTACACTGCAATACAAAAAATGCGTACACTTCAGAAATAACTTTCCTTGCATTACATCCATGGCTAAGCCTTGGAATTTATCAGCTAAACTCGATATTAAACATGCAGCCAAGTCTTAATTATTACAGGTTTTTAGTTATTTATAATCTACTAGAAATTCAAGGCGCTTCGCGCCCTTCTTTCTAGCCTTAGAGGGCGCTTCGCGCCCATCTTCTAAATTAATTGTAAACATGTTCTCTTTGTGTACATCGTAAAACTAAACAAAAATAATTCGCGGATTTTTACAAAAAATTTCGCGGATTAAAATTTTAAAAAATTTAATGACGATCGAATTTTGATAGAGACAAATATTTGAAATTTTGATGATTCATAAACCTTCCCTGGGCTCCCTAGATGTCCCACACAAAATTTGGGCCCGCTTGGTTCAGCCGTTTTGACGTTTATTGGATACAAACAAACAAACAGACAAACAAACAGACAGACAAACAAGCCAAATTTATATATAGATTAGTTTGGGAACCCAGCTTTGCTTAAGAACCAAACTTTCTCTTTTAAAGTCAACCCACTCAATTTAGATTTTATAAATTAAGCTAAGAACATTCCTGTTGGTCTACCGAGTTCCCTAATCAAAATTCAAGACAAATTGGTTCACGAGTTATGATCGGACATACAAAAATAGATGAATTACGTAGGTAGGGTATTTTATTATAAATGGAGTGTTGACGTAATTTTACTTACCTTATCCTCTAACCTCTCGTATCTAAAAACTTTGTCTCAAGTCTCTGAAGCAGAAATGCGCAAGTCAGTTTATAGAGAAACCACAATTAAAAATGCTTAAGTTTTAGTTAGACAAAGAAGTATTTCTGGTTTCCCATTGATTAGATAAAAGGTTAAAAGGTGCTGTCGTGAATGGGCGTGCATTTTTATAAGTTGAAAAACACTTAATATTACGTTTTAATTTATTTAGCAGAGCGTATATTTTACAATCAAGGCAACCCTTTTTTTTGTTTAAAATAATAATAAAGATTTTTTCAATAAATTTCTACTTTGAATTTAGTCTGCCGGTGGATATGAAGTGTTAACCTTGTAAGGCTGCACTGGTAAATCTTTATGTTTAGTATATGTATTAAGTATTTCAGTTTAGAACTAGGATTTAACATGAAATCCTTATCCAATTACACATCTTAGCAGAGCACAAGAGAACTTTAAAAACCTAGATATAATTCTCATTTTTATTAAATATTCTTTTCAAATAGTTATCAGTTTAATATTCAACTTATTAAGAATGACATTGCTATTTCATTACTAAGCATCAAATCAAATGGAAATATTAATCATACTTTTTCAACAAATTTCATGAATTTTCCTGTCCGTTATTTAGTTAATGTTTTTATGTTTAAAATTTTTGTTTCTCCATTTATATTTTATGTGCATACTCTTTTTTAAAAAGAAAACCTTTGTTTTGTCATAAAACCGAATATATTTAAAATGTACCAACATCTTGTTAGAATTTGACATAATGTTAAAAATATCTCACAACATTTTTAACCAAACTGCGTTGAAAAAGGAGCTGAGTTTTCACAAACTCTTATCTTCTTTTTATATCTTTGCAACCCTATTATTAAGTAAACCTTAGATATTTAAAACTATAAATTCTTTTAGATCAAAGAGTCAGAAATATCAAAGATTGACACCGTCAGGTTTCAAAGAATTGCAAAATATTAGATTGAAACGAGCACTTAGTTCTATTTTTTAGAAATATTTAAGGACATGTTTAATGATTTCTTTTAAGAAAGTCGATTAATTAGCATTGGTTAGCTTATTTGATTATGCAGCTGAATTGATTGATTGGTTGTGTATGCCTGGGAACTGCCTGAAATCGGCTTGAATTGACCTGGCTGTGGGGCCTGATTTATTGTAATAATTTCCAGGTCGGTTTCATTCTTAATGGAGAACTAGACAAGTCTGCTAAGTAGAGGAACATAAGAAGCTGAAACAAATCTGATTAGTAGGTGTACAATAGTGCTTGTAGGTGTACAATAGTGCTTGGCAAGGACAAGTTTCTCTAGTATGGTGTATAGATTTCATCATCATATTCATGCTGTATGTAAGTTTTTTCTAATATTAAAGATTTTAAATTGCTGACACTTAATATGATGTCTACAATATATATTTATGACGATTATAAATGTGTTAAGGCTAAAATGTACAAAAATGTGAACAATATATTGTTGCAACCTGATGGTGAAAACCTTGAATATTTCAAACTTTGATTGTTTGATACAGCAGAATTCATATTTTAAAATATCGGACATTTTACAACCGAAATGTACACCTGTCCAAGAAACTTGCATGTTTTGTGAACACAAATGTACACACCTACATCAGAAGCTTGAACCAAAATGCACACCTACCTCAGAAGCTTGAACCAAAATTTACACCTACCTCAGGAGCTTGAACCCAAATGTACACCTACTTCAGAAGCTTGAACCAAAATGTACACCTACCTCAGAAGCTTGAACCAAAATGTACACCTACCTCAGAAGCTTGAACCAAAATGTACACCTACCTCAGAAGCTTGAACCAAAATTTACACCTACCTCAGAAGCTTGAACCAAAATGTACACCTACTTCAGAAGCTTGAACCAAAATGAACACCTACTTCAGAAGCTTGAACCAAAATGTACACCTACCTCAGAAGCTTGAACCAAAATGTACACCTACCTTAGAAGCTTGAACCAAATTGTACACCTTACTCATAAAATTGAACCAAAATGTACACCCGCCTTAGAAGCTTGAACGAAAATGTACCTCTACCTATAGTATTTGTGTAGTAGTAGAGCGGTACCCCCTAATTATAACCCTCACTTGGAATAATGATTTGGATAACAAATGATATCTATTCACAGTGGCATAAACACATCTAATATCTCAGCTACAAAATACAGATTAAATATCTAGTTCTACCAGTAGGGGGCCTCAACGGGGGCAAAGGGGGATTTAAGATGACAAAAGGCCAAAGGGGACACTAGGCTACAGGGGATACTAGGCCACAAGGGACACTAGGCCAAAGGAGAGTCCACACGGGGGGGTGCTAGGGCAAAGGGTGATTATAAAAAACCTAAGACAAAGAGACAAAAATAGGGGCACGATTGCAAAGGGGTCACCAGACGAAATGGGGATACATGGGTCACTAGCCCAAAAGGGGATCCATTGGGACACATTACTAAAAGGACCTTAATGAGAACAGTAAAAAGGGGGCTCCATGTCGGTACTAGCCAAATGGGGATAATTAAGGACACTTTAGGACAAAGGGGCAAGGCCAAGCAGGCAAAATATCCACGCTAAATGAGGTTTGATGATAACAATAGGCCAAAAAGGTCTTATCGGGACTACAAGGGCAAAGCTAGGGAGATCCATGGGGGGAGAAGCCAAAGATAGATCCAAATGAGGACGCCATAGGGACTCTTGGAACAACAAAAATATGTACAAGTTCAAAAATACTTACACTTATGTCACAATTTAAGCCGTTGAGTGAAAGAAATTGAACAAAAAGGATTCTTTGTGAGAAAGTTCTGATTTTATAAACTTTCTTTTTTTTCAACTATTTCACGGTTTTATTTGCGTGAATGTTCAATATCTAAGTTTGTCTCTATACCCCGGATAGGATCGATTAATTTCAAGTTTCTAAATGGTGCTCAGAGGTCACTGATTAACTTCACCTTTTATACTTTCATATTACAATGTAAAATGTAAAACATTCATCAAAAATAGCTTATGATGTGACGTAAGACATTTAAAGGTGACAATTTAAAAAAAAATGATAATTACAAATAGAGTTTGAAAGTGTATTTAAAATTTAAATAATTTTTGGGTAAAAAAGTGTGAGTCAAGTGTAAGTCAAAGAAAAGACCACCTTATTCAAGAAATATTAATAATATTTAAGTTCATGCGTTCTAAGAAACATATATTTTGAATATGTGTGCATTTTTAATACTTTGATTTATGGCTCAAATTCAAACTGATAATTAGAAACAATTTTTTAAATTAAGTTTTTTTTTGGTATTCAATCGATTATTTAATTCTTTTATTCAGATTTTAAAACAAAGTTTTCCTCAAATACCTCAATATTTTGATGATTTTTGGTGTAGTGCGGGCCATATAGAAGGCTCTAAATTTGACATAAAATAATTTTTATCTTGTAACTGTTAAGTTAAAACGCATTCTTAATGGCATTTCTTTGAGCAAAAAACTGTATTTTTTCTGAAAAAAAGCTTAACAATAAGATGTGTTATACCAGCTCAAAAAAATCTTTATGTATCTAGATGAAAAATGAAGCAGTGTCCTATTTTCAATTTCGATTTTAAAGTCCTTTTTTAAAGGACTATTCATAATAGGTTGTATAAAATTTTTACTTTTACTCCAAAATCTTGGGAGCAATTCCAAACCTTGGGAGCAATTCCAAAACCTTTGGAGCAATTCCAAAACCTTGGGAGCAATTCCAAAACCTTGGGAGCAACTCCAAAACCCTGGGAGCAATTCCAAAACCCTGAGAGCAGCCACCCCTCCCTCGTTGCATAATGGCTTGATTTCTGCAATAAATTTTTCTCATTTTGACATAATTTAGGGAAATTATTCATTTTTTTACCAAACACCGAAGACCTCTGCAGGCCCCAGCAGGTTAAGAAAGGGTGTCAAAAAAAATAAAGACGTTTGTAAAAACTATTAAACGTTAGGATAATTGGACAGTTTCCACTTTTTAACCCTAAATTATAATTCAAAATTTTATATGTTTTTTTAAACTGTTTACAATTTTTTTGGGTCACCCTGTAATTTCCTGGCATTGTGTGAACACCACAAAGGTGGCGCGTCGCAGTATCCTGGGATAGGTTTAAGTGTTTACAATTTACATGTTTTCAAGTAGTTTACAAATTAGAAATATTATTTAATCATTTAGATTTGTTCTCAGGGTACAATGCTCAATTAGTGTTGTATTTATCCTGAGCTGGGAACTCTTGTATTGTGGATATTGAGATCAATGCTTGATCCACTCTTTTTCTTAATCTCCAAATTAAATATTGCTTGTTCTCCTCATGAATTTAATCTCCAGATTAATTAACAGATCGAGATTAAGGATATCACATTCTAAAGTTTTCAGCTCCGAGCTGGGAACTCTTGTATTGTGGATATTGAGATCAATGCTTGTTCTTGATCTTTTAATAATCTGCAGATTAACATTTAATCTATATTCAATGTTTTGCTTTATAATCGTAACCTTAAGGAAAAACTGAGATTAAGAGATTATAAGTATTAATCCTTAAATTAAAGTACCCACAGTGGATATTGAGATCAAATGGTCGGATTATGAATATCCAACACAAATGTTTCCAGAGCTGAAAACTTTAGAATGGGGTATCCTTAATCCCGATCGGTTAATTGATCTGGAGATTAATAACAAGAGGAGAACAAGCATTATTTAATCTCGAGATTAAGAAAAAGAGTGGATCAAGCATTAATCCTGATATCCATAGCTCAGCTCTATGAAGATCCGGATTCACTTTGTGGATTTCTGCAGAAAATACTGTCAGGATTCTCCAATCGAAAATATTAATTTTGATATTTTTTAGTAAAAATATTTGTTTACAGTATTTTTTGGCCTTTTAGGGAGAGCCTTGAAATCTAAATTTCAAGAATTTAAAGCCTCTAAATATGTAATTTTTTGCATTATATAGAATAGATACTTACAGTCGGTCAACCCATAAATTAAGCTTAATTGATGCCGGTTTAATAGACATTAATGTAAATACACATAGCAAAAGGAATTTTAGATAGTAAATAATACAAAAGTGTTGAATAAGAAAAATTTCAGGCGACTTATGTAATCTTGATTTTTGGGAAAAACCAAAGAAAAACAAATTTAACTTTTTTAAGGAAAAAAAACAACGAGAAAAAATCTATACTAAACAGAATTTATATGTATGTATATTTTTTTGGAAAAAATATCGCCAAATATATTTTTTTATGTGAAACGTTCTGTAACATACGTAAATTACACATTGAATATATTCTTGAATTTTCAGCCATATTCTTGTAAATATTCTAATATTCTTGTAAATATTCTAATATTCTTGTAAATATTCTAATGCTACTTGTCAGAATATATTTGCCCTTTAACTATATAATATTCCTCTCTTTAACTATATAATATTCCTCTCTTTAACTATATAATATTCCTCTCTTTAACTATATAATATTCCTCTCTGCTGATCAAGGAGGCTGTATTATGTAAATTATGATTAGGTAGCGTATAATGTTTAATATACATATTTAAGGGAAACAATGATAGGGCTCAACCGAAACATGTTTAGATTAAGTTTCTCCAGAAACCGAATATAAAGAATTTCAACCGCATCGCTAATCCGCCAAAAACCGGTTCCAATTGAGCGCCGACTTAAATCTCGAAACACTGAATGCAATTTCAAGTGGAACAAACCATGTTTGAACCGCGTCTCATATTTAATTTTGAGCCGTGCCTCAAATTCTTTAAATGGCATTGTTTTTTTTCGGCAGAAATATTTTGAAACAGTTCAATATTATTTTTACAAATCGATTCCAGCCTAGCTGTTTGTTATTGAGAGTGAATCTATTAGTTAACTGGCTGTATTATACTTGATATCACGAAACATGACTTAAGTTCATCTACACGATTAATATAATCAAATAATAATAGGTTTAATATTCATCAATTCAAACAGATTTATGTTTAGTCACTTACTATTCACAATTCAAGGTAATTTCAACAATTTTTTTTTTCGTCATCTTTATTATTACTTTTTGGAATTTTTTTTTTTTATCTTTTTGAAAACTATGTAAAGAAATTTAATAATTTTACCTGATAATCCCGAAGAAGAAATTTAGTAATTTTACCTGATAATCCCGAAGAAGAAAGTTCGAACCAATTTGATGAGACGAAGTCAAATCTATACATGTACATCTATACATTAGTTTAATTATGATCTACTTATTTTAAAGTTTAAATTTTCAGTTTAAAACTTAATTAGCTATAGTGAGAACCAAAACTCTCAGGAATAGGAAGACGACTTTAAGACTTAAGCTATGATTTAAGTAGTCCATGATGAACATAGGACACTGACATTGTGCAGTGTCATTGAATTAAGGATTTAACAAGTTATTAGTAAAAATATTTGCTTTGTAAAAAGATCAAATACACTTGATTATAACTATCATCATATAACAAAGTTTTCTGGTTCTTACTGTATAAACTTTATTACGTAAACGTAAAACTCAATTTCCTGTGCAAAAAAATTATCCATAATAATTATTTATTTAAATGCTTTGCAGGGAATTGTTTGAAGAATATTACTTTACCAAAGGTTCCTAAAACCAATTTTGCCTACTAAACATCCGAAGCACAACGAGGGATGTTTTTTAAGCAAAATTAGCCGTGGTTAAGTAAAACAGTTAATTTCCTTAAAAGTGGTTGTACACCATTTTATTGTCTTTTGAGGTGAAAATGCGCGAGAATTTTTTTTCTCGCATTTTTATGGATCGGGTGGTTATTTTACATAACTGTCCTGGACGTTAGTAACTTAACCCCCCCCCCTCTCTCTCTCTGTTGGGAGAATGATAGGTTAGTAATATTATATCGAACAACCTTAGAGAAATGATAATAATGTTCCCCCTTGAATATAAAATTATATTTAATTACTGTTTGTAAATTCTGATTAGTTTTGATTATTAGATAATTAAAGCGGGTGTAATGAGTAATCAGCGTAATCATCCTCATTGAACATTTAATATTCACGCTCAATCTTTGCGTAAACATGGTCTATTACGCTTATGCGTATAATTAAAATACCACCTACTGGTCTTAATTTCAAATAGTAATCTGATTTGTGTCCGCTGGTTTGTGTGTCAAATTATCTTCTTACATTTTTTAATCAATTAATTTATTAAATTTTAATAATTATGAGAATACAACTGATAATAATACTACTACTACTGCTACTACTACTACTACTACTACTACTACTACTACTACTACTACTACTACTACTACTACTACTACTACTACTACTACTACTACTACTACTACTACTACTACTACTACTACTACTACTACTACTACTACTACTACTACTACTACTACTACTACTACTACTACTACTACTACTACTACTACTACTACTACTACTACTACTACTACTACTACTACTACTACTACTACTACTACTACTACTACTACTACTACTACTACTACTACTACTACTACTACTACTACTACTACTACTACTACTACTACTACTACTACTACTACTACTACTACTACTACTACTACTACTACTACTACTACNGAGTACGTTTTGGAAATATGTATTCTTAAAAATATGTAAAGAAATATTTTGATTTAACTATACAAAATCGTGCAAGGTTTTATTATGAGGGGGGGAGGAGAAGGGTGAATTGCATCGGCCATTCATTTTCAAGGTCCATAGAAATGAGATAAAAGTATTTAGAAGGGTTTGAAGGGGTTTAGAAGGACATCTTTTATTGGTTGCAAATCTTCTAAGACTGGGGGTAGAGACAGTAGAGAGCAGAGTCAAATAAAACATTCCATCACGGGCTAATATTTATTTATTGGGGACAGTACTGCAAGCGTTAATGCGCGCATTTCGGGATATGTTGCCACAAAGAAAAATACTAAGAAACAGTTAAATATAGATAGTCAAATAAATAGCAGATAAAAATAGCAGATATCCTAGTTAAATGAAACTGGATTTGTAAATCAGTGATTTAAAGCAGTATCATGTTCAAACAAAAAAAGTCAAACTTAGAAATTAAAAGTTTATTTTTGTGAAATGTGTAGACAAGGCCCCTTTTAATTAAAAATAGAATTTTTCCAGGAAGAATGAAAAAGTGAATGTTTAATGTTTGAGTTTAAAACTGAAGTTAATTATCTTTCAAATTCCAGCAAAATTTGAATTTTTAAAAGAATTTTCAAACCACTTGAGCTGTCACCAAAAATAAGACAAGTCATGCAATGTTAAAAATAATGACAAAAAGAAAAGCTTAAAAATTTGTTTGACCCCCCAGTTCCACTCCACCTCCCACCTCCCCCCATTTACCTCCCCCCACCCACGACCAACTTGGGAAGGGGGGGGGGGGTAGCCTGTATATGGGATAGGCACAACAAAATTGACAGAATCAGTTAAAAATGTCCGGTCTAAAATACGCATAGAACCAGAATTCTATGAAAAAATAAGACTTCAGAGACGATTTTCAAAAGTGCATGGTAGGGGTAGGAGGGGGCCAATCCCCCCCCCCACTCCCTCTCACTCGTAGAGGCGGTTGTGGATTTGGGGATTTGGGGAGGGGGGGAAGATTAAGGGTTTTCCGAGATATTCAGCAAGAAATAATATTTCAGGACAAAATATTATAAACTAGAATATTCCTTTAACATGTTATTAACAGCAGGCAATAGGAGAATAGTTTTCATGTTCAAAGGGATAGATTTTTTTTATATTTGTTGTAATCTCCTTCGATCGTTTAAAGTAATGGTTCAGCCGTCATTTAATTTAAACGTGTCACACTTATTTACGACAGTTTTAAATTTACAAAACCAAATGATTCCCATAAAATCGTTGAATTTTGACAAATTAAGTTTGGCAAATGTTTGAGAATTAACGTTGTCCTGTGGTCTGTATGATTAAATGTATTTCCCACCTCTCTTGTCTACCGAAAGAAACCAAAGAAAATGCGCGAAGAAATTATTTAAGAAATTCCGCCATATTCCCCTTTNAGATGTTACACAGAAGCTTTCTCCCTTTTTATATTCGCAAAAATAGTTTCGTATCTTGCAATTTTGGATTAAACTGCGAGTAATTGATATCTAATTCTTAAATATTTTGGACATTTTCTGCTACATAATATATGAGTATATTATATGGTCGATTTAAAATTTTGTAGCATGTAAGGTTGGTGGGTGCTTAATTATCGAATCAGGTTTTAAAATATTTGTTTTTACAAAAGGAAAAAGTTGGAGATGCCGGGGATCGAACCCGGGGCCTCATACATGCAAAGCATGCGCTCTACCACTGAGCTACATCCCCCCTCCTACATACGGTAAAGTGAGCCAACATAATTAAAACTATGTCTAAAATGTTATTGAAACGTGTTTTTCGTGTCAATAGGCACAGTCATATTACAAGTAAGCATGTGCATTGACCAATCAATAACAGAAAACTATTCAAAATGTGAAATTAATTTTACGTCAAAATGGTCTTAAAGCTATTATAATTGTAAATAATGTTCTGAAAGATTATTTTCATTACACTACATATATTTCATCTTATAATTATATTTATTTTTATATTATGTCAAGGAAAAATTATTTGAAATTGAAATGATGTTTCTTTATTCACATTTATTTATTTATTTAAATTTATTTAAAAATGTTTTTAATTGTTTAGCAATAGGAAATATTGATTATGCATGTGTGACTAATTAAATAAAAATAACATACTTTAAATCTTATTTTAATAGTTTAAACAAAATTCTTTTAAATATTGTGTGAAAATTGAAATTTTTATATTCTACACCGCGTTTTATAAATGTTTCATATCCATTACGATTACTGGATAATAAATCTAAACAGCTATCATGGTTTTAATACTATTAAACCTAAACTGTCACACATGATCACATCGAGTAGTTCAATATTTTCAGGGATTTTATGAAACACAGTTCGATCAAAAATACGTTACCTTTTTAACTGTAGTAAACTTTGAGCATATTAGGCATCAGAGTACGTTTTGGAAATATGTATTCTTAAAAATATGTAAAGAAATATTTTGATTTAACTATACAAAATCGTGCAAGGTTTTATTATGAAATCCACGAAACTTGGAACCAGCCAAAACATCCAAAATTTTAGTTCAAATGCGTTCTTATAAGTTGTAAATTGTTTAATGAATGTTCAAATCGTAAAAATATCCCTTTTCATTGTTTTTGGAGTTTTCGAGACACCGTGGACAGTCTAACTGTTGTTAAATGAAGCAAAAAATCAACTAAATTGAGAAAAATGAAGAAAAAAAAATAGAAAATAAGGAGGGCGGATTGCAAATTAAATGTTCCATGGATAATTATCAAATTGATGAAAAATTGAAATAAAAATAAAAACAATTTCTTTTAAAATACAACTATCAATTTGTTCCACATGATTAAACTAAGTCGTGAAAATCATTTAGTATTATCATGATACAATTTAGATTCAAAATGCTGTTTTATTTAGTCTCTTTATTAACTAATAATCAGAAGTACACGCCAAGTGTACATACATCTTTAACACAAAACAAAAAATGGAAAAGTATTATAATAACCCATAGTTTTCTTTCGAAAACTTTGTAAAATGGCGGAAAGTTTTCTTGTTTCTGAATAAAAAATGAAAGATGACCCCGACGTGATTTGAACACGCAGCCTTCTGATCTGGAGTCAGACGCGCTACCGTTGCGCCACGGAGTCACATGTAAATAAGGTTGCATTTTTATCTTATTGAAAAATATTTCTTGATAAATTTGAATGTTTAATTTTTTATTCTGCTTTGATTTTTAATTTTTATCTTGTTAATACACAATATTAAGAATATCTCAATTAGCTATTTTAATTTGAATTTAAATTGTTTTTTTTTGTACACTGAACAAATTTTTAGTGCGTTTTAAGAAAAAAAAAAGTTAAAAATTAAATTTTCATGAAACTCACTTTTCAAAACCTTCAATAACGTTTTATAAAGATAATGAAAAAGGTCGTCTTTCCATGTCCTAAAAATGAAACAGGTTGAACAAGATTATATTGACATCGAGAAACTTGAGTCTGAAACTATAAAAGCGCATCCGTTCTACCATGGTTTTATCCGCTTTAGCCAATCTTTAGACCTAGGATTAAAAATCCCAGCTGCGCTAAATGCCACAAACCATTATAAAGATTTTACCCATGGTTGACAAATTCTGTCGTCTACATTCATTTCACCATGGTTAGAATTGGAAAATGGAAGTCTTTTGTCTATCTTAGAATGATTGTTCCCTGCAAGTTTAAATTATTGAATTGCCATGGCAAATTGCTATGTTTAATGTTTATGTTTAACTTTAATATTAAAACAATTCAACCTTCAGCATGTCTAATTTTTGTCGTTGAGTTTCAAGTCGCCACGTGACATGAACAACTTTAAAAATCATAAAAGTGAATACAACTTACTCGAAATAATTTATATACTAAAGTAGCTAAATTAAATTAAATTTTTTCAAAACATTCCTATTCTATTTTTTTCTTATATATCTTTTAATCTATACACTTATACCACAAAGAAAACATCATAGATAAGAATATGTATCTATTTATATTTAATACACTCTTTAGAAAATTTATATTTAGTGCAAAATTCTGCTTAAAAGTTTCACAAACAATCTTTATTTGACTAGTTAAATCAGCTTGTTGGATAATAATGCCCTTTGTTCCAAATCACAGGGGTTAGAGAAGAGAAGGAATTGAAGGTGCTTCTCACATATCTAGTAAGCATAATACCTAAAACAAAAAAAATGTATTTTCCCAAATATCAAATGCAAAAATGAATACAACTTTTCAAAATTCTGTAGGATTGATAGAGTATATGAAATAAAAAATTTGTGATTACAAAATGTGTAAAAATATTTTCTTATTTCAATAGCTTTCTTTTATACGTTTGGCAGGACATTTGTTTTATCCTATAAAGGCTGGCGGGGGTCTGAATATATGTATGGCCTGGGGGGGGGGAGCGTTTGGCGCCCCACTCCCCTAGAAAAAGGTTTTGAGAATAGGTATAATGTTTCAAGGCCAGCTCAAAGAAAAAATAATAGACCTATAACTTTAATAGGTATGGTGCTAGGGAGGGTTGAAAAATGCCTAAAAAAGGTAAAAAAAAAAATATTTTTTGTTTTAAAAAAATATCAAAGTGTGACACATATTTCTACATACATTTTCAAGGGCTTTTCAAAAATATAGTTTTTAGATCTGTAGCTTTAGTCAAAAAAAGTTATAGGCCGGACTTTTTTTTCTGCCCTGCACCCCACCCTTTAAATAAAAAATGTTTTTTTAACAAAAAACCTTTAAATTATTATTCATTAAAAGTCACAAAATTTCACAGTAATAGTGTCAAAAATGAGAGTCCTAGGACAAAAAAAAACTACTGGGGGGGGGGGCCCCAAAAGACCCCCCCCCCCGCCTGTTTAGGGTTAAAACATTAAATATCTTTGATTTTAAAATGGCTCACTAAAAAATTTTAAAATGATTTATTTTCAATAAAATTTGAAATTACTAAACAATTTATCATGCCATTTCAAAGTAAAAAAAAGAAAAAGATTCTGTTTGCTAATTCAAAAGATTGCGACATTGTTGGAGTGTCTCCACCTACCTCAGAGGCAGGGGATTATAGTAAGGACTATAGAGACCACCATATCCATAGTATCTAGGTGGACCATATACAGAACGCTTTCCACGACCACCAGAGGGAGTGAGAGCAACTTCGAGGTTTTCAGGTGTAGCATCCTAGATATTAGCAAATTGGTATTAATCATGGTTTCAGAATTGTATATAACCTAACTAGTTCCAACAACGGATTATCCAAGACAATATCAAGTGTTTATGAAACATCGTTGGAAAGCTACACAGTACACGTCCATGTAAAGAAAATAATTGGAATTTTAGGAAAGAGGGGTCTATCCCATGCCCCCCCCCCCCCCCCCCAACATCTATGTTAAGCCAAAATAGCCCCATCAGGATAAAGCTTGAAAGCTGCGACCTAAACAGCACCTGATTATTGGACACAGTCTTTGTGTTCTTCATCTAAATCTAAAACAACTTCGGGTGAAAAGATACGTTTATCTTTGCGCAAGAAGTACATGTGAAAATTCCTCTCAGCAACGCTAGGCTAATATTATAATTTTACACAGCATTACAAATGGTCCTGTCCCAGCCCTGTTACCTGCAAAGCAACAGCCAACAGCTCGGGACGGCTCTGGGTCAATGCAACTGCTAAAATTCTAGCATCAGCTTTCTAAAAAGATTTTTTTGTCATTAAATAAAAATAAACTAATTTAAACAAGCGAAGTATGTTTGTGTTTCAAATTATCTCGTTTATAGAATTGTGTTCAAATTTAAATTAAAAAAAAACATTTTTTAAACGTTATTGTTTGTTTATATGAATATCATGATTTGTTGTTACCAGCAACGCAGTGGCGAGAAGTTCGCCGTTAGCCTCTTCAAGAGCAGTCTTCAGAAGGTTGGCGTCAGAAAGGGTAAGAGCAGTTTTCAAGGTCTCAGGGCGGGACTAAATTGATGATTATCTTGAAACAAATGAATAAAAAGGACTTTAGATTGCTAAAAGTACTATCCATGTATGCTTCTATGCCATGTACCCTCCTTAGTGGGGGCATGTTTGTCTTATGCATACCTTGTATATAAGTTCAAGTCATGTATGCAGGAAATACTTTGATTGCACAAAAACAACATGATTAAAAATAAGAACTTGTTTCTGTCACACAAATGCAACATTTGTATAGCACTCATATTCCAATACTACATACAACCATAATATATAATTAGAAAGGAATTATACACGCACATCTGACCCTTTAGTAAAAGTAAATTCAACCTAAAGTCTGACCGCGTCAACCTTGTTGCACCGGCTAGTCCTATTGAGTGTCTGCTTTATTTACCCAATGTCCGGGTAATACAGTAAAACTGGGACTGGAAAGGTTGACCCGGCTCGGAAATTCAAATGTACTTCAGCTGCCCGTGTATATATATGCTGATTTAAGTAATACTTATATATAATAATTATATATAAAAAATAACTGAGTTGTTCCATAAACTCAAAATTTCTAATCCCAATATATAATCCCTTTGATTTTTCAAACATAGACAACAGACAACAGACGTAACAGTTTGTAATATCTCAGGTCTTCAACATTTGGTTGCAAATATATAGGGTTTGGAAAATACAAATTTGTGGCAAAGGCTTAATTTCTGAATTTACCCGTGTAAGAGCAACTTTCAGGTTTTCAGGTCGAACACCTCTGGTAAGAGCAACTTTAAGAAGAGCCTCTGTTGCTTCAGTGAGTGCTATTTCAAGAAGATCGGGGTCAGCATCGGTTAGAGCAACTCTGAAAAATATCCATGTAAAGAAACTTTTGTGAATTATGAAGTAAATAACAATTGCAATGAACTGTCTGATGTTCCAACTAGAGTCCAAGAGTGGAAAAGTAATCATTTTATGTATATATTGTCTGATAGCAATTGCAATTGGGTGTCACAAAAAAACTTTTCTTTTTCCAAATTAGCCGAATATGAATAAGAAGAAATGGGAAATGGAGATCTAAAAAAACCAATTTTCAAATTATTTCCAGCTGCTATCATCTAGGTATTTACAGAATTTTGTTAAAATAAAAAATAAATAAATAAATATGTTAAAAAACATGAATGGAATGGTGGTGTAGGTATTTCTGGAGGTGATGATACACTTCATTCAAAAAACAAACAAAAAACATGGTGCAAGACTTTAGCTGAATTAGCCCAAGCAGTTAGTATAAAAGACCTAATAAGTAAAGACGATTGCTTTTTGTCAATCAAATCCTATCATTGCATGTTGCAAACGGTATATTATGAAATTTAGGCAGTAACCATCAACTACTATAGGACTGAACCAACTTATAATATTTTAAAGATTTCAAATGAATATTCTAAAACCACCAAGTTTTTTAAAAGAGCTTTATTTTTGAAGATGTACTTCAGTACATTTTTCTATAAATTGTGGCATCAGAGAATAATAGTTTAGCGCACTAAAGTACTATGCACACATTGAATTCTTTGTACTGAAACAGGAATGATAAAATGCATATTTATAGAGCAAGTTAGAGTTTATGGGATTCAAATTGGTCCAACAAATTTTCACAAAGACCAATCAATAATATTGAAAAAGAGAGTAAACAAGATCTGTGCAAAAATTATGAGATGTTTTGTTAAATTCAGGAGATCATGATCATATCTAGATAGCTAACCTCAGAAGAACAAGATCAAGTAAGAAATCTATACAATGCCTACTCTCAGGAAAACAAGATCAATGTAGATCAAGATCACTACTAATCTAAGAAGATCAAGGTCAATATAGATCAAGAGGACTAACCTAAGAAGATCAGGATCAATATAGATCAAGAGGACTAACCTAAGAAGATCAGGATCAGCAGCAGATACAGCAGCACTCAGCAGCTCAGGTTTAGATTTAGAAACTGCTACAATTCTAGTCTCAACCTTGGAATAAATATTATAATATGTTTTAATTTTCAAATTTAGAAACTATCAAAATATGTTTTATTGATGATTTAAAACCTATTAACATATGTTTCATTGTTTGATTTAGAAACTGCAACTATCCTAGTTTCTATAACTTTGCAACATGATGGTGTACACATTTGATTTAAAATATTTATAGCTGACGTTTTCAATCATAACTTCTTTAATCCTGAAACTACATAACTCCTTTAAAGGTCGCAAAGTTGTACCATGGTGATTATAGATTTTACCTTCTCCCTGTGTCTAGTTTGCTGTGAAATAAAATTAATTTCAAAAATTTAAAAACTTCAAATGTATTTTTACCTCATTAGACGTAAGAGGAGCAGCAGATGCTGAAACAATGAGCAGTACAGTACACACTGAGACCTGTGTAGGGTATATATTAATACTTTCACAGCAGTACCATACACACTGAGATCTGTGTACAGTATATATTAATACTTCCAAATGCAGTACAGTATAAACTGAGACCTTCGTAAGTTCGTACAGTAAATGATAATACTTGTACATCAGTACAGTACACACTGAGACCTGTGTACAGTATATATTAATACTTGCACAGTAGTACTATACACACTGAGACCTGTGTACAGTATATATTAACCCTATCTCTGCTGGGGTACTTGAAAACCCCCCCTCTAAATCCCATGTTTAATGTCCAAATATGACAAATGATACATTATTGGAAAGCTCTTGTGCTCTACTTTTAGAATCTGCAAAAAATTGCAAATTTGCAAAAATTGAATTTTTTATCGCAAAATTTGTCCATAAAATGAAAAATTATACATTTTTGAAAAGCCCTTGACCATGCCATTTCAAATATGCAAAAATTTTTGCAAAAGTTTAAATAACCTAATTTTTAATCAAGAAAAACTAAAAATGTGCAAATTTCCTTTGACAGGTTGTTTGCAAAAATTTGCAATTTTTTTCGCAAAACTTGAGCAATTCGTTTCCTTATGTCAAAGGCTTTCCAAAAAGCTAAATTTTATCAAAATCTGACAAGTGGAAGTGGGTCAAAAAAAGATTTAGTTTGTCACAGGAAAAAAACAGTCATTCAGGCAGTGTGACTGAGGCAGTTAGTATTAAAGCCCGGCTTTGGGTATGTAGGAAAAGTCAGAAAATTTCAACAGCCTCAGAACAATACTTTTTGAGTTATGTAAAAAAAAACTACAGCAGGAATAGGGTTAATACTTGCACAGTAGTACCGTACAAACTAAGACCTGTGTACAGTATATATTAATACTTGTACAGCAGTAAAGTACACACTGAGACCTGTGTACAGTATATGATAATACTTGTACATCAGTACAGTACACACTGAGACCTGTGTATGTACAGTATATATTAACACTTTTACAGCAGTACAGTACACACTGAGACCTGTGTACAGTATATATTAACACTTTTACAGCAGTATAGTACACACTGAGACATGTGTACAGTATATATTAACACTTTTACAGCAGTATAGTTCACATCGAGACCTGTGTACAGTATATATTAACACTTTTACAGCAGTATAGTACACAATGAGACCTGTGTACAGTATATATTAACACTTTTACAGCAGTATAGTACACACTAAGACCTGTATACAGTATATATTAACACTTTTACAGCAGTACAGTACACACTGAGACCTTTGTACAGTATATATTAACACTTTTACAGCAGTATAGTTCACATCGAGACCTGTGTACAGTATATATTAACACTTTTACAGCAGTACAGTACACACTGAGACCTGTGTACAGTATATATTAACACTTTTACAGCAGTATAGTACACACTAAGACCAGTATACAGTATATATTAACACTTTTACAGCAGTACAGTACACACTGAGACCTTTGTACAGTATATATTAACACTTTTACAGCAGTATAGTACACACTGAGACCTGTGTACAGTATATATTAACACTTTTACAGCAGTACAGTACACACTGAGAGTCTGAGACCTGTGAACAGTATAGATTAATACTTGCACAGTAGTACCGTACAAACTTAAACCTGAGTACAGTATATATTAATACTTGTACTGCAGTACCGTACACACTGAAACCTGTGTACAGTATATATTAATACTTGCACAGCAGTACAGTACACACTGAGACCTTTTTTCAGTATATGCTAATACTTGAAAGCAGTACAGTACACACTGAGACCTGTGTACAGTATATATTAGTACTTGTACAGAAGTACATAACACACTGAGACCTGTGTACAATATATTAGTACTTATACAGGAGTACAGTACACACTGAGACCTGTGTACAGTATATATTATATTTTTAATGTACTTTCAGTGATCTCTTTTATTTATTTGCGGCGTCTAAAGATATGACTCCAAGACTGCAATGCATACGTGACTTTTGGAATAGTTAGTATATAAAGCAGTTGACCTATACCATGCACATTCGCCCAATACCATTATCTAAAATCATTTTGTCCCTAAAAAGGTTTGGGGGGATAAAGTCTGGGGTGGTAGCATCCTGTAAAAGCGCATTGTTTTATTAGTTGCACATTTTATTAGTTCAATTCATTTTGTAAACTTTATGACACTAAACCTTTGTTAAAAGTGATAACCATGCTTTGGATGTTTAAAAATTGCATTTTGAAAATTTCTTTAAAATGTAGTATATTAATTTTATTCAGCATGAGCTGTATCTTTGCTTTTTCTTAAGCATCCAACAACGACGTTGCGACATTTCTTTGCATATAAAAAAATAGTTTAATGGTCCAGTAAATTATTCATCAGATTGAACAGAATATGGTTTTATTTTTAAGAACAATGTAAACATTTAAACATTAAAAAAAATGTTAGTCCTCTATAGGGTGTGTTGGTTTAAAGTTTTATAAAATAAGAAATCCCAAAATGTTCATAAAATATTTTTCAGATGTATTAAAAAAATAACTTTTTCCTAAAAGACAAGAAGTTTAACGGCGATATTTTGAAAAAATAAATTTGAAAATGTTAACAAAAAGGAATTTCAAAACAACTGACATTTGTAGTAATGATGTGCACTGCTTTTTAAAATTTTCTTCTTGTAAATTCAAAATTATTCAACAATCAATATTTTTATGTACGTTTTAAATTACAGTTCTGTAAAGTTGGATCTTAATAAACCTGTTTTAAGTACAATATAGTGCACAAACTAATAATCAGGTGTATGAAGTGATAATCAGTGTGCAGAAACTGATAATAAGTGTTCACAAACTGATAATCAGTGTTCACAAACTGATAATCAGTGTGCAGAAACTGATAATCAGTTTGTAACAACTTTTGCCAAACCAACAAAGGAAACTTTTTAGATTATCAGCGGATACATAATTTGGTTTTGGACATCAGAATAAAATTTTAACAGGTTTAGAAAATAAAATATAATTGTATTCATTGAAAGAAAATTTTTATTTCTGACGTCTTTTTTGATTTCGCATTGCAGAAAAACGTTCTTTTAATGATCTGACCGAAAAAAATCGCAGAATAATGAATTCTAAATTCGAAACCGGTTTTTTTTTCTTTTCTTTGTATACTTCTGTTTATATAAAGATTCTGCCTCAGTTAAATGAACATGACAACAGTCGACAACTGCATATCAGATATAAACCAGAAATATCATCATAGCAATATATAGGCGTGGTCAGGAAGAGAGCTTTTGGGCGTGGCAAACACAAGAAGATAAGCAACAACAACAACAACAACAACAACATTAACAACTAGAAGGCAGAAGAACAAACACAAACAAATACAATAAGAAGATAAGATAAGATGAAAATGAAGAACAACAACAACAACAACGTATCAACAACAACATTAACAAAAAGAAAGCAGAAGAACAAACACAAAGAAAAGCAAAAACCATAAGAAGGTAAGGCAAGATCAAAAAGAAGAACAACAAAAACAACAACGTAACAACAACAACATTAACAACAAGAAGGCAAAACAAACACAATAAGTAGATAATATAAGAAGAAAATGAACTATTACAACAACATTAACAAAAAGAAGGCATAAGAACAAACTCAAACAAAAACAAATGCAAAAACAATAAGAAGATAAGATAAGAAAATGAAGAACAACAACAACGTAACAACAACAACAATAACAAACACAAGTCACAAGAACAAAAAAAAAACATTTTAAGATAAAGAAGAATAAGAAGAAGAAGGAGAAAAAGAATAAGAAGAAGAAGAAGAAGAAGAAGAACAACAACAAAAACAACAACAACAAGGACAAGAAAAGAACAAGAAGAAGAAATAGAAGAAGAAGTGGTATAGTGAAATTCGTATGTGACGACATGGTTGAACACAGTTGAAAATTATTCCATAAAATCCTAAATAAGATAAGAATGCTGGTCATACCCAGACCTGTAAACCGTCGAGGAAATGATGGTTTATCTCGCGGATTCCTTAATGTTCAAATGGAAATTTTCAAATTTTACGATCCTTTTAAAAATTTTTTTGAAATTAATTTCCTGGAAACTTTTATTTGTGTTCGAAGAATATGTTGTGTTGAAACTGTTTGTGATGAATTATCTGGCGAGATTGAAGAGTGTGAAAATATTGAATGCTTCTAATCAACCGTTCACAGGCATTAATGTTTAATGGCAATAGCAATACTTGGCAGAACAGAATTTTTTATCAAGTGGTTCTAAATATGTTTCACTATAATTGTTTTCTTTAACCCCCCCCCCTTATTTTCTTTCCTTTAATTTTATTTAGAATTTTTTCACCATCAGTTTTTTCCCTAATTCTTTTTTCTTAGTCTTATTTAATTTTCTTCTTTATTTTCTTATCTTCCCCCTCCCCTTTCAAAAGTAGCGGATTTTCCTATTTTAGATTATGTAGACTGTAATAATCGACAAATTTATTAAATATAATTAGTATCAATCTTTTCCAATAAGTTCCAAAGTTGCAGATTTTCCTGGTTTTGGTGATGAATTCGAAAATTTTTTAGAGTGAGTTGCTTTTAAATTT
Source organism: Eurytemora carolleeae (assembly GCF_000591075.1). Classification (NCBI taxonomy): domain Eukaryota; kingdom Metazoa; phylum Arthropoda; class Copepoda; order Calanoida; family Temoridae; genus Eurytemora; species Eurytemora carolleeae. The sequence continues at coordinate 127,911 of NW_019396348.1, read as the reverse complement.
GAACGGACAAAAACCTTTACTGGGTTCATGTTCTCGGACCGCAAAGTTTGGCCCAATCAGTTCAGCCGTTTTGACATGTGTTGGATTGAATAAATATACATAAAGAAAGTAGTGATTTTTTTTTATATATTTGGTAAAACTAAACAGGCAATTATAGTTTCTTTTGATTTTTCTGTTTGTTTTTCTGCCTTTTGTCATAAAATTACACCATGACAAAGTACACAAACAAATGTTTTAAAAATAAAGATTTGATAGAAAATTGCAATTAAGGCTGAGGGCCATATTGCTATTAAATGCCAATTTTATAAAGGATAAATCATAAAATATTGCTTTGAACATTTAAAAGTTTTAAATTCGGTGACGTTGATGGACCAAACCTCTGTAGAGTAAAAAAGTAAATGTTAGTCCCACATTTTATTGAAAATATATTTAGGTCTAGGTTGAACCTCGTCAGTTCTAAGGATATAGTAACCATCAAAATCAATATTAAAAAAAGGTAAAAAACCACACGAAACTAAACAAACAACATTTTTTTTCAAAAGCTTGAGCCGTCAAATGGACAAAAGGGAAATGAACTCAGATCATGATATTGAAAAAGGATAATATAAAAATATTCCTTTTTTAAAATATGTTTTTATAGTTTTAAAGACAATGATTCTTCCTTCAGATTGCTTCTGTCATGAAGATTAAAAAGAAACTGTTTATATGTATAGTGTATAAAGTGGTGGCGGGGTGCGATCTAATTAACACACTTACACTTTTACGTAAATCGGGGGGGGGTGTTTATAGTGGAGTATTCAAACCTTTTAACGAAATCGACATAAAAAATACTCTTTTTTTAAATACTGAATTACAGTTTAATTAAGTAAAAACTATTTTTTTCTGTTCATTCCTCTTAGTTCAGTCTGTAAAGGTCTGTTGTGGTTTTTCCATTTTCAATGTATAGTTTTGTGTATTTTACGATATTCAATAATAATCGTGATAAGAAAGGAAACAAGTTAATTTTCAATAAATTGTGGTTAAATATATCTAAAAAGAGACAATAATATTTAATTATGTCTCAATATTTTTTATCAAGAGAATGAAAAAAAATATTTTCAACAAGTGTAAATCAAGTTATCCTTTCCAATGTAATAATTTATCTATTTATCTTTATATTTTATATATTTATCTTTAACACGTATTTATATGTGCTTCTACATAATTGTAAGAAATATGATCTTACTGTATTCATCTATTATACTACATATATCGAATTATCTATCTATATATCTATTCATTTTTCTATTTATGCTTTTTTTAGATATATTTCTATCTATCTATCATATCCGTCCATCTTTTTTCTCAGAAATTTTTTTTTCTGAGTCTTCTTTGAAATAATAAGATTAAAGAACTTAAAGTGGCATGTTCATTGTTTATGGCCGATTCAACTTAAAGCCTTTAGACCTGTATCTATGTTTTAATAAAAAGATATTATTTTTTCTATTTTAAAAAGTGTTCTTTTGCTTTTCTTTATTTTTATATCCTTGTTTCTAAGCAAAAAATCACAAATATATAATATTGCTTTATAGCTAGAAATACAAGAATGTTTTGCACAAAAGACGACTGTTTATAGGGTACCATTGTGAATCAAGCAAGTTTTTTTTTATGAAAATGTACTTAAAAGACACGAGTCACGTGAAACTACGTAACGGTTCCTTTAAAAAAAAAACAGTTTTTTGAAAATTTAATGAATGAACTCATTTACCTTAAACAAAATCTAATCAATCACTCACATTTTTTAAGCTTATTGTTTTAGAAACCAATCGACCAAATACTAGGATTAATCCATGATGTTTAGTTAATTGTTTGTACAAAAATTTTAATTATTTTTTCTTTTCCTTTTATTTATTGTCTTCATTCGCCAGTGTGTTATTAATTTTCTTTAGAAACATTTATCGTGACTAATTTGTTTTACAGAATTTACACTGCGGTGTGTTCAAAAACAGAAGTAAACACAAAAAAGTATCAATTTCTTTTTTGATATTATTAAAAAAATATTGCTATGCAAAAATAATTTAAAATAAAAAGGCTGAGATATTTTTATGACTTTAGAATTGTTGGTATTTTTTGGGACTTCCCGTGAATGTTCAATTGTAATAAATTGGTCATGGTTGCGTTTCTCAAAACCTAAATATTTCTCACAAAAGAGAAATTTTGATTTTTTAATATCAGGAATTCAATTTTTGTCCCTTGAATGTATTTGCGTAACCCTGCTATTAATCATTTGGAAAAGAACAAAAGACTTTTCAAAAGTTGATTGTTGCGGAATTTCAAACATCGAATTTTGAGCTTGTTTTTCATATTTAGGCAGGGTGGGAGCTTCATTAAATGAGGTATTTAATAAGTAACAGTTAAGGTATTTGAATGTCATAGACCTTATATCTTCCAAACTATGATTTCTGTGTGATCAAGTAATCAAGTACTTTAAATATTAAATATCTATTAGGTCGACAAAATATAGGGATTAAAAAATTAGAATTTGTGGTAAAGACTTAATTTCTTTCTAACTGTTAAAAATTCTTTTTCTTTCCTTTTTTCCATTGAGGCCCCCCCCCTTCTTTCACACCCTCCCCCCTCCCATAAAATAATGACGGTTTTTGGGAGTGAAATAACTTAAACCTAAATCAAAAAAGAAAAAACAATAACAAGTGAAGTATAGAGTTCTATTCTTCAAAGCATGTTGTGTTTAATTATCGTTAATTAGTTTCAGATAATTGATTACTCGTTTACAACGTTAAACTCATCTTTAATTTGTAAGCTACCTACATTTCCCCCTCCCACCCCCCTTAACAGATTTATTTTACCCCCTTCCCTTTCCTACCTTTTGATAAGATTGTCTTTCCATTCTTCCATATTTCTAAACTAATTACGTTCGTTCATTATTCTCATTCATATTTTTCTGGTTTACACATTTGCTTATTTCATTCTAACTTTCTTTAATTCTACTTTCGTTTTTATTTCGTCCTACTTTAGATCGTTAATCATTTATTCTTTGCTTTTTATTTAGTTTTTCTTTCGGCTTCATTTTGTTTTCTTTCTTTATTCTTCTCCAGGGGGCACATAGCTACACTTTCTTTATAGCTTGTTTACTAAAAACTTAAAGCCTTAAATTAGATTATTTTTAATAAATGGATTTTTTTTTAAAAGGGTATGATTTATTTGTTCCAAAAAACCCCACTAACCTTCATCATCCCCCCTTTTATTCATCCTACAAAGTACAATTCACATTCATTCATTTAATTTTCAATTCTGAAAGCTATCTATCTGTCTATCTATCTATCTATCTATCTATCTATCTATCTATCTATATATCTATCTATCTATCTATCTATTGTTGGATGGGGATAATAGTAATAATACAATGTTTGGATTATAAAAATATTTTTTTTTTCAAGATTTTATTATTATAATTTCCCAATTCAAACTCTAAGAGTTTCAGCCAACTTTCTTCTTCCTTCCTCTTTTTTTCGGGTCAAATTTTTGAACTTTGACGGTTTATACACCTTTGCTCCTCTAGGGTCAAGTCAGTAGCCAGGTTCATACACCTTTGCTCCTCTAGGGTCAAGTCAGTAGCCAGGTTCATACACCTTTGCTCCTCTAGGGTCAAGTCAGTAGCCACACATTTTTTTGACGATATATATAGAGTGCATTGAATTCTGTTATTATTTTTAAAAATATTATTATTTTTAAAAAACGTCCATTATTTTCATGATTTGAATCAAAAGATCTTTTTTTATATATTGAAAGATAAAAATAAATTTTTGTTGAACAACTGTTTTAATGCAGCTTATCAATCAACCTGTAGAATATTATTTAGTTTAAGATTTTCCAGATAAATAATTTGCTTCAACTGAGATTATTTTGGGCACCCTGAGAGCATTTTTTTTATTGAATGAATGAGTGAATGATTCCAATTGAGAAGAATGACTTTTTAGAATTTAAGTTTTCGAAATTTTGTCAAATTAAAATTGTCACACTTCAGGTAAAAGTGCAGTTAGAGTCATCTATTCATTTATTCATTCATCTCTCTGAACTGTCCTTCATCTAGTTTTAGAAACTATTAGAAACTAGAAGTTACGCCAATCTAAGGAAATATGCGCGCGTAAGATTTAAATAAAATATGTTTTTATATCATAACTTCTATTTAGAAGAACATTTGAAATTAAAAAATGTAACTGAATAAACTGACCGATTTATATTTAAATTTAGTTGTCTGGGTGTCTGTTTGTTTGTATCCGATAAACGTCAAAACGACTAAACCGATGGGGACAAAATTTTGTTTGGGACATCACGTGACCCTAGGGAAAGTTTTTTATTGTTGTAAAATTTGAAAATGCGCAAAAAAAATATTATGAAATACGCAAACTTTTTAAAAAATTTTATACTTACAAAGAGAAGATGCTCGGAGTTAAAGCCGCCCATAGATAAAGCAACAATTAAAAGTTAAAATAGAAGATGGGCATTGGGCGCGAAGCGCCCTAAATGCATAGTTTCTTATGCGTAAAATCAGAAATAGAGGAGCAGGGAGGTAACCAAGTCGAACCCTGTAATGTCAATCGAATTTCAAAAATTGTTCAAAACTCAGCGAAAACGACCTTCTCCTACGCATTTCTTAGACTTTTTTGATATAATTCTTTGCTTTCTGTCATTCCTGATCTTTATTTTTGTGATTTCTTGTTTTGAGATGTTTTTGATAATAGATAGAAAGATAATTTTGTATCCGGATTTTTTTCCGATTTTAAATAGATAATTTATATTTTTATTTATTGAAAATGTCTGGTATCCAGATTTTTATTCATTCTTATCTTAGATTTAACAGAATTGTCTAAATATTCTAATATTTATTTTTATTTATTATTATATATAATTTTATTTTTATTAGCTTTGTAAACAAAAAAGACGATTTTGAGAAACTCGATCGGAAAAAGTTAAAATTATTAAAAATTATCTTTCCAATGATTCAATTATACTTTCAATACTTTTAATTATAAATTAATTTACTTTATTAAAAATACCTAATATGTATTTCAGTCATGCAGACTGCAGAGACAAAATTTCAAAATAGACCTTACTTTCCAGAGACTTTCCGTTTAAAAAGTGATACGTCTCATTCACAACAATTAAAGTCTTTAATCTATTATTTAAAAAGGATTAGAAAGTCTATCTTTTTATTTTAGAAAATTAATCATTTTTAAAGATGGCTTCTTTTAGTTTCAGAAATAACGGAGACAATTGTTAGAATAAAACATTTTTAAAGCTAAAAAAGCAACGATATCTTCAACAGTATTATTCGAGAAAGGGTCAAATTGTAAATGGGACATTACCCCTATGGTCACTTTACAGTCTTTAAATAAAGTTTTAAAGCCATAGTTATAAAACGACGAAAAGTTGAGTTTATTAACATGAATGTATTTGTATCAGATAATAAATTAATATATTAATAATCTATCTAGTTGCCCTATGTAGTACATGGTTACCTACAGCGGATAAGAATGTAAAGACGACCGTTAACTCGTAAAATGTGACGATCCTAAGGTTTAATTGAGGTTTTGGCCTTAGATATATTAATCTAATTGTTTATACAAAGAAATAAACAAGTTTACAGTTGCAGGGAATAGTGAATAAGGAAACAGACCATATATATTTCGTACAATCGTCTCTGAAGTCTCATCCTTTGTGGGTCCCCCTGTATATATCTACCTGCTACCAAGCAGAAAAGTCACGTTGAACCAACATTTAACAATTTTACTTCTATTCAAACCCAGCCATGCTAGAACTATGAAACCAGGGAGGTATTCAGGGTTTACGCAATATTTTAAACAACTTTTATTATTCTACAATGCTAAAAGATTATTCAACCAGAGACAAAACAGCCATTTAACCTAGTATTCACGTTCAGTACAAAACGTTTAATGACAATTTGAAAATTAATGATATATAAACATCATGCATGATATTTGTTTTTAAAAATATGAAATTTACAAAACAATTTGTTAGAAATATATTGTTCGTTTATATTTATCCCTGGTGGTAGGTATAGGTAGTGGACATAAGATTAATTGAACAAAAAATATTAAAAGAATAAAATGACGTTGAATAGGCTGGACAGGGGTAATTTTTTCTACATCGAGAAAAAAAAGAAAAAAAATCCCCCATTTTTATTAAAATTAAATTGCGGATTTTTATAAAATTTAAATTTTATGTACAATATATGTTATTATTTATCCCTGTATCAACCTGTAGACGACAGAAGACATTTTTCATGTACGAATATTATTCAAACCGTGGCAAAAAATGGGAGAGGGGAGTTTCAGTGTTTAAGCGTGCATTGCCATCCTCTGTAATTTTACACACACTTTTTCCACTTCTAATTATTTTCTGTCATTTCATCGTTTATCAAGTAAATTCAGAGAAAAAGTAAATTTGCAAAAACTTGAATTTTCTAATAACATTAAATTCGAATTGAAAGTTTTGCTTAGTTTATAATTAAGAGTTCGAAGTTGCTTCATTAAGGCAATTAACGTTAATGAATTTCTTTCATTTCAAACTCCCAAGTCATTATTTTTGCTAATTTCAACAATTTTGATCATTAAGTTTCACACTTTTGCAACGAACAAGCATTGAATCAAATTAGTTGTAAACGCTTTATATTTTTATCTTTAATTAGTGAAACCAGAGAGAGAGAAAATTGTAAATGACTTTATGATTTTTTATTTATTGCAACTTTAAATCCCAGAACTTCATATTGTGAATGTGATTCTAACATTTTGTAAGCGTAAGATATAAGACGACCTTATGTTTACGGTAATGGTTGAATGGAAGACGACCCCTTAAGAGTACTCTAAAGCACCTATAGTACTGTACTCTCAACTCCCAAGGGGATCGTTTGTGCTAAAAAGAAAAACAAGAAGAATTGAGTTTTAAGAGAAAAAGTTCGTCTAAAATCTATTTATATGAAATCTGTCATTTAAAACAAATCTTTATAAAACCAGATCAAATTTTTTATTAGTGTTACCAGGACGAATTTTGATAAACAATTCTTATAATATTGATCAATTATAAATCAGTATAATGGTCTAATGGTCGTTACTTACAGGGCCAGCTATTCTCTCACAATTTACAGAAATTATTATTTTTCATAAAAATTAAATACTTGTTTCTTCAAATTATCTTTTTTAATATAATTGTGAGCTAACCCTGTAAACTAGTCGGTACATTATGAGTGATAAATATATATTATTCCGAGGTAAATATAAGATTTGGTAGATTCACAAAGATAAAGTGTCAGATAGATAGATAGATCTGTAGACAGATAGACAGATAGGTAGACAATAGACAGATAGACAGATAGAAAAATAGACAGAAGATGTTAGATAGACAGATGAATAGATGATAGACAGACAGGTAGACTATAGACAGATAGACAGATACAAAGATAGATAGATGATGATAAATAGACAGAAAGATAGAAGAAAGATATGTAACAAATGTAGCCTGGAAAAATCACATCCTTCCCTTGCATATTTGAACCTCTCTCTAATGGATCCCCTCTACCTCTTTATCTCCAAATTCAAAGAACCTTCCACCATCTTCCATCTCATTCTAACCTCCCCCTGTCCACATACCTTCCTAGTATGAAGTATATATACATGGTTAGATGGCAGTCAATGGCACTGCTCTCTGCTGATATTCTAAATATACAAGTCATCGTTGCTTAAATCAAGCATAAACTATGAAACTGTGTAACCTACATATACCCAGTCAGTCAACCAAAATAACATAAAAAATCAGGATTTTAAATCTATTGCCAGCCAGCACTCCTGTATGCCGAGTCCATTAGCGCCTGATTCAAATATCTATTTTCTACAACAGAAAAGCAGGGAATGATGTAATAATTTCTCACAAAAAGTTGACTTAATTTTTAGATTGTATTCTTTAAGATTTTAAAATGTTATAATAAGACTGTTGCATTTCAACTGATAAAGCTATATAGCTAGATAGATAAATAAATAGAAGGATAGATTTATAAATAGATAAATAGATAGATAGATAGATAGATAGATAGATAGATAGCAGGATAGATTTATAGATATATAAATGGATAGATTGAGAGATAGATAGATAGATATATAGATATATCTGACAGCTGAGTAGATATCCTGAATAAAGTTTTATTGGTTCGAATTTAGTTTAAAATAAAGTGATAAATCTTAAAGCGCAACTTTAACCCTTTTTCCACCAAATTTTAGCAATAAATTCCTTTTTTAAGTTGACCTTGAAACATCTTAGAATGTAATTGCTCTAGCTACAGGGTGTAAAACACAGTAGATCCTTTGATATACAGGGGTACTTACAAAGAATAGGACTTAAATAAAAACCTAACATTCTTTTAATATGACAAAGTGAAGATTTGATTTTCTGTCTGTTAATGTCAAATATATTTCTTGTTAACAATACAAGAAATACCCTTGGAAGAAGAATGGAGGATTCCATTTTTAAATGAACTAATTTCTGCAAAAAACAATAAGATTGTTATCAATGGAGTTGACCAAGCTGAGATTGACGATACTATTAATTTTATATGCACGACCTAATTACAGTATGATTTTGTTTCTTGTATTTGTATTCATTTTTGATATATACTCTTATAGTTATATTTTTCTTCTGTTTAATTGTACCAATTATTTAAATTGTGTACGTTTACGAAATAAATAAATAAAATACAATTAGTTTGTTCTCTGTGAAGAAGTTATTGCAGATGTTGTTTAAATACTTAGATAAAATATTAACATGAAACCAGAGAAAATAAAACTGTCAATTAGCTCATTAATTTCATTAATTTATAAATTTATTAATCATTATTTTATATTTTCATTAACTTCTTAGTTTATCAAAATATTGCACACAGCCATCATATATCTATATATACTTTTAATGTATGTCTGTCTGTTTGTCTGACAATAAACGTCAAGACAGCTGAACCGATCGGGTAAAAATAGTGTGTGGGGCCTCACATGACCTCAAAGAAGGTTTTTGGAACGTGGACAGCTAAATTTAATTACAGGCCTAAAACCAAGTTGGGAATAATCGTCCTGGATGCAGATAGTCCACTCTTTTCAAAAATTTAAACAAAAATCGAAAAAAAAATATATTATTCATCATCTCTTTTAAATTTAATAGATATTTATGAATTTTTTCTTTAGAATGTTTTACATTTTGATAATAAATTGATACGATTTATTCTGCTTTCTTTGATTGAATATCAGGCATCTGACTTATACTTGGTTGTAAATAATAGATAATTTTTTTTATCAAAGTTCGTCTCAAATTTTTATTTGGTAATGGTAACTCGGAAATATTCTTATAGTTGGGTTTCAACATTCAGAGTTGAGTTGGTTGACTTTTAAAGAGAAAGCTGAGTTTCCTGGCAAAGCTGAATTTCCAGCCAAGTTTTAAATAAAGTTACATGGATGTGTCTTAAATAAAGTCAGTATGAAAAAAATGGTTTAAAGTCCCTCTTCAAAGAAAAAATGTAAATTTTCAACCTTCTGTTTTTGAACATTTTTAGTCCAATAAATCGGTTTCTTTGGCCTTTAATTTAAACTGGGTTAATTGTTCAGAATTAGCAGGATCTGAGAACAGCAGCGTAACTAGCCTGTTAATCTGATGTAAATTGGACCACATATGTTGAACTGTTTAGTCTGGTATTAAAAGGAATATGACAGGTTTACTTGGAATAGGATATTGTTACACTAACACATATCATACGTAGGGGTTACACCATTCTTAACAAATAGTATTGGTAGGGGTGCAGCATTCTTGACAAATATTATTGGTAGCAGTGTAACACTCTTTACAGGTATTAAAGGTAGGAATGCAGCATTCTTGACAAATGTTATATTTAGTAGTGCAGAAATCTTGACAAGTATTTTAAGTATGAGCCTGCAGCATTCTTGACAAATATTATATTTAGGAGTGCAGCATTCTTGAAAAATATTATTGGAAGGAGTGCAGCATTCTTGACAAATATCATTGGAAGGTGTGCAGCATTCTTGAAAACATCCTGTAGGTATGCACATAAAAATAAACCAAAGCACATCCTCTATGCTTCGGAAAATGTCCAGTCATATTTTGATACAGTGAGAACCAGAAAACTGTGGAATACAAATTTGACATCAAAACAAGAATTAAGTGTATTTGACATTGTTTCAAAGCAAATACAAGTTACTTATTAATTACTTTTTAAGAAAAATTAATATGTTTAGGCTGCACAGTTTCTGTGTTAGGCATTGGAATATTATTAAGAGCAATAACTTAAGAGCCTAAAAGTTGAATTACTATTCCATACCTTTATGCTTATTATTGTACCTCATTTTAAAAAATAGCCTAAAATATGGGTAAAAATAGGTTCTAAAGTTAAAACTACGAGAACTTGTACGTCTACGTATTAGAACTGTAAGAATGATAATTTTACTTTGTCACTCCCTGCTCTGAATGCTAAACCATCTGGCTTAAAAATGAAATATTCTCACTACCCCCCCCCCACCCCTCTTGAAAATTGTCATTTTTATTAATCTTTCATCAATACAGAATATATGTTTCTTTATTCCTGCACCATGTGTTTATTAAACGATATTGGAGAGTCAGTGAACTTTAAAAAAACAATTTTTCTTGTTGCTTCCATTACCTGTTCCTCCCCTCCCCCCCCCTCCCCTCCTCCTATACTATCAGCCTAACTTCTATGGGAATTTCTATTAAGTAAGCCAAAAATTAAAAAATTATTTTGATTTTGAAGTCTGAGAAATGGTTACTTCAGGAATTGATTCTTTGACACAAACTCAAAATTTACTCCCTATATCTTAGTAATCTGATGGTGTTGACCTTTGATATTTCAAACTAAGAATAATTAATCTGACAGAATTCAAAGTTTGAATGTCTAAGGTTGACAACTCTGGGTTGAAAAGATAAAAGAATTAGAAAATCCAAGTTTGTGGCAAGGCCTCATTTACTTCAGTAATTCTTGTGTAACCGAAAGCTTTACAAATTATGAAAAATTTGTTCGAAATTTTAAACAGAATGTTAGGGATATCCCAAAAGTTTTGAAAAACTTGCCATTCCGCTCGTATTTTCTATCAACATTTGATATTGTTTTTGTAAGATTAAAATAATGAAAAAAGGGTTTTTTAGTTTCTTATAACCAGGTCAAAATCTTACATCACACTTAACTTTTTCACAAACAGAGTTGTCACCAGATGGACAGACTTCAAGGACTCCAGAACTTTAAACATTTTCAAATCCAAACTTGACAAAATGTTCAAATAACTGGACCCCTATACTTGTGTATTTGAAAAGTGTGCATGGATTGATAGCTAAACGCAGACGAGAACCAGGCAGACCAGAACACTATTCTGGAGGACATGGACTGATATTCCTACCATACTCCTACCTGGAGTCCTTGGAATTCCATCACAAGTAAACAAGTAAGTAAGTATATACTATATAAATAAAATAAATTTCGAATTTGAAAAAGTAAATGTGTTATTTAAACAATGATAATGTGCATTTTTATTTTAAATTGGTGTATAAATATGAAATGCATTTTTTATTAGATTTAGTGCTTTATTGCACATTAATATATCTATATTTTTAAATAAAATAAACGGAAGGATACAATTCTGCAATAAAGAAAAGAGAGCATTTAAAAATATATATGTTACCGCCATACTATTTCTAATGGTTCAGAATAGACAACAAACACATGACTGAACCTTGATTGGATCAGGCGCTAATGGACCCGGCATACAGGCGTGTAAAATGAATGTAAAAAAACCCGAAAATAAAAGTAAGCTGTTATGTCTGTATAATATTTAATTTTTACCGTTATTATGTTATTGTAATTATGTCTGTTTGATATTTAATCTATACCCTTATTTTGCTATTTTAGTCTTGTCTGTATAATATTTAATCTATACCCTTATTATGCTACTAAGGTGTCGGCACATATTGTATGTATTAGTATTATCATGCATATATTATACAAAAGGGCTGTCCCAAAAAAAAAAACTTTGTAAAATTCGTTTAAAAAAAATTAAATTCCGATACTACACTAAATAACGATGTATGTTTTTTTAAAAAGAGGAACTGAGTCGTTTTTTTCTACATTTTCTTAAACCGGGTCTTTCAGGATCACTTTGGTTTACTGAATTCCAATTTTTAAAAGATTTGGATTTTTTTGGTAAACACATTGAAGGTAATATTATGTATATATTACATAAACTGCTAAGTAAGTAATCAATATGTACGATATGCTCAAGAGTTTGACACAGTTAGGAGTTAACAACATTTATGAAAATTTACTTTTTCATCAGTTTCTAGCTTTAGTTTCAATTGGAAATACCAATCAGTAATTACCATGAGGCCCAAGTTTATTTTTATTTTATTTATTCTAACTGTTGAATTTAAGCATTTGAGTCTTTGCCATATATGTCTTTGATTTGTTTTTGCCTATGTCTTTGATTCTTTAAGTCTTTATATCATTTGTTTCCTGTTAGACTGGCTCAACCTTTGAGATCTGTTTAGTCCTAATATTTATGCCTATTATTAGTCTCAAAGTCTTTATGTCTTTTAACAATAAGTCTGTGAAGTCTGTGTATTTATGTCTGTTAGTCTGTCTAACTGTTTAAATATTTGACCTAGACACCAGAGAGTAATTATTCATCCGGTAATTAAGTATTCTTCTTTAGGGGTTGGAATCCGCCAACTTTGATTGACAGCCATGTAAGTAGGGATGTTGGGGGTGTAATTTTAGTTTTCTGTAGATTGAAACATCAAAATAAAATAGTTGTTGTTGCTAAACAAACTGATTTTTTACTAATCTATTAATTAAACTTTAAAATCTACCGAATTGTTCGCCCCATGTTTTAAATGGATTATCCATAAATTAACACACCCTAACTCAAGGGCAAAGAAAGTAAAGATTAAATTTCAAAACTTAAATGCATGGGTTTAGTTAAACAATGAAAAAATATGATTGATCGTAGAGGGTGTACTGTACGTCATAATAGTTTTCAAAAAGTGGTTTATACCTTTCTCGTGTCTTTAAAATTGACGATGATATTAGATACTAAGACAATTTAAAAGAAATCTAAAAAAACGATCCCAAAGATATGCATTTCAAATATTCCATTAATAACCACAACAATAGTAAAAAAGAGGCTTTGCGTGCCTGATTAAGAGTAGAAACTAGAAACTGGAAATAATTCTTAAAACTACACGAAAATTTTGTACTTTGTCTGAACAATCTTCGATCGAAATATTTTCCTGGAACAAATTTTGACATTTAAGATGTATTGAAAATTCACGAATTTAAACAAAAAATCCGCGATTTTTGTTTTGTTAAATGAAATATGCTGTGTGGTGGAGAAGAATTGCGGCTTAAAATCTACAGCTAAAGCCTTGAAAATGGATTTACTTAAACCCTATCCTTAAAAAAAGCATGTAATTACGTAGTCAAAAAGACCAAACGCAGCCTGTACAAAATTAAAAAAAAATATTCTTGCTCGAGGTGTGATGGTCGAAATTGAAAAAATATTAACAATCTAGACTTTTGAAAATCCACAATAAAAACAGATATGCGATCTTTTGGTTTTGTTTACTAAAAAAATGGCGGCCTAAAAATCAATCATTTGTTGAGCCTGGTTAAGAGTAGAAATTGCATTAAACTACTAGCTCTTAACGGAAATTTAGTATTTTGCCTGAACAGTCTTGGGAAACAATTTTAAATATTGATTATCTTTAGTTGGCGGTATACTAATATGAAACCTCTTGAAATTCTCTATTTTCTATTCGCAAAAAGATCTGCAGTTAGTGGTTGAAAAGACGCGCATTTTTGGAGTTTTTGCCAGCGCTAGAGGGGGCTGTTATTATGGAATATTAGTAAGAAGGACTAGAGATTTAAAACGGGTAAGATGGAAGCCCCCCCCCCCCCCCCTCCTCAAAACAACACCAATCAAACAGAGGTAAAATAAAATATAGAAATATTGCGTCTTAAAATATATCTAAATAAAATTCACGTAGTTCACCATTCAATATACAATATTGAATTTCTGTGCGAGTGAAATGTGAGCTCTATCAATATCCAAGAAACATGAAATGAAATAAAATTTGAAAAATAGAATAATATAATTCACCAGTTGTTTTACAGTTTAAAGTCCTTCTAATTCAAGTATTTGGTTAGGCATATAGATTGATGGAGAAATCTAAAAAGATAGATAAAAAGGTAGAAAACTACATAGATAGATAGTCATATAAACGATCTAAGAAGGAAATTTCTAATGGTTTCCGACCTTTTATATAACAAATGATTCAAGAATGTCATGGAATATCATCTAGCATAGATAGCTAGCTAGATAGATAGATAGATAGATAGATAGATATAGGTGTAAGATAGATAGATAGATAGATAGATATGGGTGTTAGATAGATAGATAGGAAGGGATAAAGGAAACAAGGTATGACAAATATATTCACCTCTTGAACTTTGCGTGAACAGGGATACAAGATCCTACAAGAAAATCAACCAAAAAAAATTAGAAAATAACGAAAATGCGCATTTTTTTTCTCCATTTTCAAAAATTGTTAAAAATGAGTAGATTTACGTGAAGATTTATATCTAACGCCTATTAAAGATGTGTAGAAAAAGGACGGCATGCTGTGCATGCAGCAATTTATGGTATTTGCCGTGCAATTTAGTTTACTGTTATAGGTTAGTGGTTTCAATTAAACACGATTACATCAACGATGTAAGCTTTGTCGTACTAAACTGGTAATTAGCAATCGCGATTCTGATTTTCAATATTTTAAATGTATTACTCACATCTCCAGATTTCATAAAACAAAAACCTACACTCTCGTGTCCCCTGTTTTTTACTAAGAGTATGTTTTAGGGCTATGCGTCTTAAACATTCACATTAAGATTAATCAAGAAAGAATTCTAATTAAAGAAATACATTTTTCAGTACATTATAAGGATCGAACGTTTCTAAACCTTTCCAGCTCTCTGACTTTAAACAAAAGATTCGGTCGAATTAAAAGATTTAAGAAAAATGGAAACAAGCTTTTGATTAAACCGGCATAGTGAGATAGACAAATCTTAATAATACGCAGTAGATTTTTTAATTTTTGTTTTGTTTAAAGGGACAATACCCTTAAACTATATTTGATCGAGTATGTGCAAAATATAGTCGTGTTTCCAGACTTAAAAGTGCATAATTTGGATAATTCTTATAAAGCTTTCCTGTAGAAAAACAATCAGATTTCAAAGTAATACAAATGGATAAATAATTCAAACAAATGATCAGAGATAGCTTTAAAGGGTACCGTTGTAAATCGGACATTGCCATCAATGCATGAAGGTTCACTTAAGCTTACAAACCCTTTAAGGCGACAAATGTTAAAAAATGTTACTTTTTTGACGGAGTATTTGTGAGATTCATCATGGTGTGTAAACTGAAGACTAAATGAATTTAAACATAGAATGCTTGTCACAGCATAACAATGCCCTTTTATTCTAATTCACACTCTCTACCCCACTTATCATCATTTCTCACAGACTCACACGCTTTTAACCCTATTCCCGCTGGGGGGGGGTCAATTTGACCCCCCCCTGTAGTTTTTTTTACATAACTCTAAAAGTATTGGTCTGAGGCTGTTGAAATTTTCTGACTTTTCTTACATACCCAAAGCCCTCCCTTTAGGCCTAAAACCGGGCTTTAATACTAACTGCATGAGTCCTCAGGCACACTGCCTGAATGACTGCTTTTGCCTGTAGCAAACTAAATCTTTGTTTTGACCCACTTTCACTTGTCAGATTTTGATAAAATTTAGCTTTTTGGAAAGCCTATGACATAAGGAAACGGATTGCACAAGTTTTGCGAAAAAAAAATTGCAAATTTTTTGCAAAAATTCTGTCAAAGGAAATTTGCACATTTTTAGTTTTTCTTGATTAAAAATCAGGTTATTTAAAATTTTGCAAAAATTTTTGCATATTTGAAATGGCATGGTCAAGGGCTTTTCAAAAATGTATAATTTGTCATTTTTTGGACAAATTTTTTTTTGCAAACATTTTTACTATAAAACTGGATTTTGCGATAAAAAATTCAATTTTCGCAAATTTGCAAATTTTTTTGCAGATTCTAAAAGTAGAGCACAAGAGCTTTCTAATGATGTATCATTTGTCTTATTTGGACATAAAACATGGGATTTAGAGGGGGGGGTCAAATTGACCCCCCCCCAGCGTATCCTGGTTTTCAAGTACCCCAGCGGAGATAGGGTTAACTAACATTAACAAACTGTTCACATTTCTTACATTTCTAGATTTGTTTCCCTACATTTCGCTTTCTGTTTTCCAACGTTTCTTTATCTATTTCCATACATTTTAAAATTAATTCCTCTACAATGTTCTATATGTTTTTCTACATTACTCTTTCTATTTCCCTACATTTATCTAACTTTTTTTCGTACATTTTTTATCGTTTTTCCTACATTTCTAAATCTATTTACATTTCTGTATATTTTCATTTCTTTATCTGTTTTTCTACATTTCTTCCTTACATATATTTAACTATTTCACTACATTTCTTTGTCTGTTTTCCTACATTTCTTAAACCATATCCTACATTTGTATACCTTTTTCCCTGCATATCTCTGACTGTTTCCCTACATTTCTCATTTAGTTTTTTTTACATGTCTTTCTGTTTATTTGAATTTCTTTATCCTTTATTACTATTTCTGTTTTCCTTGCGTTTCTCTCACTGTATGAATACATTTTTCTAATCATTTTCCTACATTCGTATATATTTTTCCCTACATTTCTCTGACTGTTTTCTTACATTCCTCTATCTCTTTCACTACATTCTTATACCTGTTTCCCTACATTCCTTTATCTGTTTCCCTACATTCCTCTTTTTCTTTCCTTACATTTCTCTATCTGTTTCCCTACATTCCTCTATCAGTTTCCCTACATTCCTCTATCTGTTTCCCTAAATTCCTCCATCTGTTTCCCTACATTCCTCTATCTGTTTCCCTACATTTCTTTTTCTGTTTTCCTACATTCCTCCAGAGGCGCAACTAGGACTTTTGCTAGGGGGGGGGGGAAATATATTATTTTGTTAGGGTTTAAGGGGGGGTTAAGGGGGGGTTTAGCCCCCTGTTTTCGAAAATTTTTCAAAAACAAAAGTGCTTTTTTAAGGGTTTGTAGTCGAAAAAAAGGAAATTTTAAGTTGTTGCATGCAGATTTGGCTGTGTTCAATTCAAATCGATTTTTGTTCTTGTGTTTTTACAAAATTTATACTTCCAACAGCTGTAAAATGCATGATATGAGTCAATTCATTGAAAATGTGTGCGACTCGCAAAAGAGTATTTTTTAAGTACCTGGTTTAATTACAGATTAAATTGCAAAAAATAATCATTTATAGTTTCTGGAAAAAAAATAATAAAAATACATAGGTAAATAATAATTTCAATCATCTACATTGAAAAAGGACAGATAATGTTACCTTTTCTCTTGAAGTTATTGAATTAATGATTGATCTAACCAACATTCATAATCTAAATTCATTTTCGATTTTACAGAACTTCTGTCAAAGAAGATAAATCTTGTTAGTTATCAAATTGATAATCAGTTAGAAATTTGCCAGGTTCAGAATTTTCTCTAGATTTGGAACTGAGTTTTTGCCACAAACTCAAATATTCTAATCCCTAAATCTTTACACCGAGTGGTGTAAACATTTGATATTTCAAACTTGGAATATTTTACCATAAGAATTCAAAGTTTGATATCTACGAGTACTCTATAAACTCAACACAAATAAAATACAGTTCAGAACTTTTTTTTACATTAAATGTTTACAATAGCCTTTAGCCTTGAGAATTGAGAAAGATAAAAATATTCTTTTTAAAACTAAAATATAATAAAATTTATACAATAATTCTATTGGTTTTCTTATTCCTGTGATACTGATTTTCGCCATTCTTTCTTTCTTTTCATTCTGCAGGGGGGGCGCGCCCCCCCCCCTTCTCAGGTGCTAGGGGAGGGCGCGCGCCCGGCCGCCCCCCCCCCTAGTTGCGCCTCTGCATTCCTCTCTGTTTCCCTAAATTTCTCTGTCTTTTTGCCTACATTTCTTCTTTGTTTACATAAATTACTCTGACTATTTCCAAACATTCCTCTATCTGTTTCCCTACATTCCTCTGTCTGTTTCCCTACATTCCTCTGTCTGTTTCCCTATATATCTATATTATTTATCTGTTTTCCTAAATTGCTCCTTCTGTTTTTAAATTTTGTTGAAATTCCTTAAATGCTGAGTATACTTTTGTGTACCTGTTCATATTTTGCAAGCTTCCCCTCCCCTCCCCCACTTCGTGTACATATAGAAATACAATCCCCTCACACACACTGTCAGTGTGTATTGTCTCCCATGTTTGTGTGAGATTAGAGATCTTGTTGTGTGATTGTGTGAATGTTATGGTTTTATCGAAATTAGGGCCAATAAACACTCAACATAAACACTTTCAGGGAGACTCCAAACAGGGGATTTAATTCAGCAAATTACATGAGGAATATTTTTCAAAAATACATTTTTAAAATCTGAATTGAAAAATATTTTTTTTTGTTCTAAAAGTTTATGTTTAGAAATTGTTTATCCCTGTTTTGCTTTAAGCTGGGTGACTTTTCATTTGTGTGTTGGGCGAGATAATCTTTTAAATCTTTAAAATTTGGGCAAAATCATAATAATGGCAGTCAAATAGGACCCTCCTCCCAAAATGGCTCGAAAATATTTCAATTTGGGCAAAATTTTACAAAAATTTATCAAAAGAAACTTCTAAATTATTGATTACAAAGCATAGGCAAAAAATCTGACTGAAATAAACTCAAGTTAGAAAATCTACCAACAACAATCAAAATATCTAGACTAAAAAATATATTAATATAACAATACCTCACAGTAAATATTTGTTTGAAATTTCAATGAAAATGACTGTAGATATAATTTTAATTAACAGTGGCATGTGCATTACAATATCCTACCACACTTTCTAAGTAACAATTGTTACTTAGATATAATTAATAATTAATAATTAATAATTAATAAGAAAGAAAAGTAACTTTTGCAGAGAGAACAATTAGGACTCAATTTTAAGTTAGGAAAACATGGATATCTTATACATTCTTAAAGAGACAAATGTTTAGATGTAAATATAGGGTCCTTTGAAATTAAGTCCTTAATCTATTTATGTTTTTAATTTCCTTAAATTCGCGTATTTTCCCTTTAAAGAATAAATCTATTCTTGTTTATACTGTTTAACAGATTTTACAGCATGCAAATAAAATTTGTAGGATCCCATATGCTTGAATTTAAGATGCCGTTCTACTTTATGGTTAACAGCTTATAAAGAGTGTCCTCAAAATTTCAGATTATCTAAAATTTTAAAACGAAATCTTCTCGAACTACCGTTTTTTCTGAAATTTTTTTTTTGATTATTTAAAAATAATTTTTGGACACCTCTGCTGCATAGGTTTAGATGACGGATGGTTTGAAATCTTGTTGTAAATTTAAATATTTAATGACTCCAATTAGGAAATTGGGTCATGTAAATATTCAACAGTTGGTTCATTACAACCTTTATCAGAACCAGCAATTTTGATAACTTGCATCAAGGTATAATTTTCATTTTTCTATATCTTTGCAGCCTGATGGAGGAAATCACATTTAAAACGTTGACTAATTAATTTAACAAAATTCATAGCTGGAAAAAAATAAGGTGCCTGGCATCCGAGTGCGAAGATATGGATTATAATAATAATAGTTTTTTTGCGTGTGTTTAGTTTCTTTTTGGTCCTCAAGCAGAGATTGCATAATAGTTTGGTTTGGGAAGACGGTATAAACTTGATTTCAATTGTATTCTGTGTTTGTTCATGTTTTTTGAAGGACTCCTCTTTTTTAGATAGTAATATCAAAATTCTGGTGAAAAATTACACAGCAAACGCGACAGAAGGCAACATTACTGTAGTACGACATGTTTATCTCAAGTTTGGATCTTACGCTAAGTATGAGAAAAGCAAATATATCGTAAATTTAAACCATTATAGTTTTTCTCAATAGCTCTTGAATATAATTGAGCTTGATTAAAAACATATAATATTTCAATCTTTTGTGAAATTTACTTTATTTAGACGTGGCATACATTATTAAAAAGGTTCAGTATGAACACACATTTAGGACGCACAATGACATACATATATTGCTGCTTTATATCGAAAAATATTTATCATAAAATGATTAGCTTTTATAAATTTCTTTGTTAACGATTTAATAATAAAGTCTTAAAATTTTGGTGCGTGCCTTAAATTTTACAGATTATTTGTTCTTAATGTTTAAGAACTAAAACTTGTTTATGACAATACATTCACTTTTATACATATAATTGAAGATGCATACCGTTAACCGTTAAAAGCAAATAATTGTATATATCTTGTCACTTTTTAAGATAATTCTACCAAGTTACAGACCTTTTAAACCCCTGGGCTTGATGCAAAATACCGCAATACTTCAACGCCTGCATAAAACCTAGAAATGGGCTTCAAGTGGCAACTTTTTGTTGCAGAAAATTCGCAACACTGGTGAGAATTGTGTAGAACCAGTGGCATTTTTGCAAATTTCAGGGTTTTTGCAAATTTGCGAAACACTGGGAACAGTTTTTACAGTTAGTTTAGTAAATATATAATTATTCATATTCTCTGAGTTCTTATAAATTTCCTGCAGCAAATCTAATTACTTTTATCACTTACAGACATAATGGAAGGGTTTTCTGTCTTCCCATACAGATTTATTGGAAATGGGAATACATCAATTTCAATGTTGTTAAATTTCACTTTTATACTAGTTTTGAATACAAATTTCTTAAATATAAATAATAGATGGTTCGACCCCATAAATAATTGATTTATTGATATTTATCTATGGGCTTACACGGTGGGTTATTTTAGGGGGACAGGGGGGGGGTGACTGATTTTCGGCCATTATATTCCTCTTAAAATGCATTTGTCTTCGTGATTTTAATTTATAATTACTTTTTCCGTTCATGTATTCATTCTAAAATGGATCCTATAAACCCGCAATATATTTAGATGTCGTCTTTGTTAAAGAGGAATATTTCGGGAAAAAAGCATATTCTTTATAGCAAAAGTACAAGAAAGCACAGCGGTTTTGGGATTCTCTAAATATATAAATAGATTCTAACAGCCATATACAAAAGAATTTGGGGCGTCGGCAGCACGACAAGCGATTTCAATGAAATAGCGAGTTTTCAGTCGAAAATTCTTAACTAAAACATAACAGACAACAAAAAAGAGACTTCTGTAAAAAAATTCTTATNGCCCTATACTCTTAAAGTTAATCTGAACAACTTTATTGCCAAAGTAAAAGAAATTCTTAAAAAATATTTTTTTTTAATTTTTCTTTTTAACTTTTTTGAATAACAAGCAACCAAAGGCAAACACAGACTTTCACTGTATTCAACAATTTCTTGATTATAATTAATCCCTAGATACTAGTTTCTCTCAACTAAGATTTTCCACAAAAAGTTCCCATATTCATGCTTTGGGTCAAACTCAGGGAAGAAACTAGACTAAAAACTGACAGGAAAGTGACATGGACCAGGGATGATGCATCTTTTAAGAAAAACTAAAATTTAAAAAATATCTTGCAAAACCGGAAAAAGTTTTAAATTTAAGTTTTGCAACAACAAAAATGTTCTATCCATTAACCCTGACAGCCTGGGGCATTATTCAGAGATATGAATATATGTGTAGGAGCGGAAATGGTTTAACTATCAAAGAGGTTAAGCGTTGAGAATGAGCTAAGGGGGAGAAAATTCTTTTTTTCAAATAGTATTAACACCTGAAAATAAAAATTATAAACACGTTTATACACAGAAAATTTGGCGTAAATATATAAAAAAAAATCATTGCCATATAAGATAAGATGTTTACTTAAAGTGGTTTTCAACTCAATTTGTTTAATATTTCAGATACCCCCCCCCTCCCCCCTTCACTGTGAATATGTATATATTGTATCAAGATCTGTTTACAGCCTTGTTAAGATCGGTATCTAGTATATCCAGTATATAATCATTACTCCCCATATATTCATGGATATATTCAGTCCCTCATTACACTTCTAAAACACCGACAGCCAGGGGCGTTTTAACAGGTTGGACATATAGAGAACCAGGGGCATTTAAAGTGACTGTAAGCGCAATTTCAAGTGAACCTCCAGTCAGAGATGGCAAAGCCTTGTTTACAATTAGCGGTACACCCGTTAAAGCTTTGTTTGATCAAGAGTGAATTAGTTATCATCTTTTATATGTTTCTTAACCATGCATGTTTGTGTTTATTTTCGAATTTTGCAGTTTCTCTGGGAAAGTGCGCAGCGCATTACTTGCATGAACAGAAAATTGACGGTATTTTCTACATTTTGGACCAGATTAGGGTGTCAAGGGTACTGTTGTAAATCGGGCATTGCCACCTTTGTATGGAGGTTACTAGTAATTATGCTAACAGTCCCTTAAAAGATGTTGCATCTAGAAAACCAGGGATATTTAAACAGGTTGTAGCTAGGGGAACCAGGGATATTAAACAGGTTGCATCTAGGGAACCAGGAATATTTAAACAGGTTGCATCTAGGGAACCAGGGATATTTAAACAGGTTGCATCTAGGGAACCAGGGATACTTAAACAGGCTGCAGATCTAGGGAACCAGGGATACTTAAACAGGCTGCAGCTAGGGAACTAGGGATATTTAAACAGGTTGCATCTAGGGAACCAGGGATACTTAAACAGGTTGCAGCTAGGGAACTAGGAATATTTAAACAGGTTGCATCTAGGGAACTAGGGATATTTAAACAGGTTGCATCTAGGAAACTAGGGATATTTAAACAGGTTGCATCTAGGGAACCAGGGATATTTAAACAGGTTGCTGCTAGGGAACCAGGGTTATTTAAACAAGTTGCATCTAGGCATACAGGGGTATTTACACAGGTTGCATCTAGGAACCAGGGTTATTTAAACAAGTTGCATCTAGGGAACCAGGGTTATTTAAACAGGTTGCATCTAGGCAGGGTTATTTAAACAAGTTGCATCTAGGGAACCAGGGTTATTTAAACAGGTTGCATCTAGGAACCAGGGTTATTTAAACAAGTTGCATCTAGGGAACCAGGGTTATTTAAACAGGTTGCTGCTAGGGAACCAGGGTTATTTAAACAAGTTGCATCTAGGCATCCAGGGGTATTTACACAGGTTGCATCTAGGAACCAGGGTTATTTAAACAGGTTGCATCTTGGGAACCAGGGTTATTTAAACAGGTTGTATGTAGGAACCAGGGTTATTTAAACAGGTTGCATCTAGGGAACCAGGGTTATTTAAACAAGTTGCATCAAGGGAACCAGGGTTATTTAAACAGGTTGTATCTAGAAACCATGGTTATTTAAACAGGCTGCAGCTAGGGAACCTGGGATATTTAAACAGGTTGCAGCTAGGGAACCAGGGTTATTTAAACAAGTTGCATCTAGGGAACCAGGGGTATTTAAACAGGTTGCATCTAGGGAACCAGGGGTATTTAAATAAGTTGCATCTAGGGAACCAGGGTTATTTAAACAGGTTGCATCTAGGGAACCAGGGGTATTCAAACAGGTTGCAGCTAGGGAACCAGGGATATTCAAATAGGTTGCAGCTAGGGATTAAACAGGTTGCAGCTAGGAATCCAGGGATATTTAAAAAGGTTGCATCTAGGGAACCAGGGGTATTTAAACAGGTTTCTGTTAGGGAACCATGGTTATTTAAGCAGGTTGCATCTAGGAAATCAGTGATATTTAAACAGGTTTCAGCTAGGGAACCATGGATATTTAAACAGGTTGCATCTAGGGAACCAGGGGTATTTAAACGGTTTGCATCTAGGGAACCAGGGGTATTCAAACAGGTTGCATCTAGGGAGCCAGGGATATTTAAACAGGTTGCATCTAGGGAACCAGGGATATTTAAACAGGTTGCATCGAGTGAACCAGGAGTATTTAAACAGTTTGCATCTAGAGAACCCGGGGTATTTAAACAGGTTGCATCTAGGGAACCAGGGTTATTTAAACAAGTTGTTTCTTGGGAACCAGGGTTATTTAAACAGGTTGCATCAGGGGAACCAGGACCGGGTATTCAAACAGGTTGCATCCAGAGACCCAAGGGCGTTTAAACATTTTTTTTTTATGAACAGGCCTTGGATAGTTGGACTAGGGACAAAAGTTGCTCAATCGGGATAGGGCCGGTTATATGAACCTATATTTGTGTTGATTGTCTGACTCACAACGGTACCATATTTACTTTTGACTGATCAAGGATGACCAAGATGTCCTTACTTTCATCCAGAAACACACAGAAGTCATGAAGGTCGTGGATAATATAAAGATTTTAACATTCCAGGATTTTAACAATGACTGAAAACATCTTTGAATGAACACATAACATCAAAATGATGGGTGGGGTTAAAATTATCTTCATAAATTAAATAAAATCTTCAATATGTCCACCTTTTTCATGTCTTTACTACGCCCCCCTACACCCTCCCACGCCCCTCTCTACTCTTGTTGCCCAGGGCAACTCATGAATTTATTAATTCATTTTAGAGGGTAATAGCCAGTAGTAGGGTGTATGGCTAGGCCAGATTAATCTGCATAAACAGGAGTTGTTTTAAATAAAGCCTTTTCAGTATTTTTTTTAAAAAGCAATTCTTTTTCATAGAAAGATTTGCATTAAACATATCCTTAATATAGTAACGTTAGTATATATGATGAAAAAAAGATAACACGGCATCATATATTCTATATATTGAGAATATCACTAGCATATGGTCAATGCACAGGATTAGAAACTAGGATACATCAGTCTACCAGGCAGATAAATAGATGGATAAATTCATAAATAGATCTGGTAGATTGATAAATAGATGGATAAATGCATAAATAGATCTGGTAGATTGATAAATAGATGGATAAATGCATAAATAGATCCGGTAGATTGATAAATAGATGGATAAATACATAAATAGATCTAGTAGATTGATAAATAGATGGATAAATACATAAATAGATCTGGTAGATTGATAAATAGATCTGGTAGATTGATAAAAGATGGATAAATACATAAATAGATCTGGTAGATTGATAAAAAGATGGATAAATACATAAAAAGATCTGGTAGATTGTTAAATAGATGGATAAATACATAAATAGATCTGGTAGATTGATAAATAGATGGATAAATACATAAATAGATCTGGTAGATTGATAAATAGATGGATAAATACATAAATAGATCTGGTAGATTGATAAATAGATGGATGAATACATAAATAGATCTGGTAGATTGATAAATAGATGGATAAATACATAAATAGATCTGGTAGATTGATAAATAGATGGATAAATACATAAATAGATCTGGTAGATTGATAAATAGATTAATCTATTCAAAAAAATATTTCCATCTAATTATTAAACGACAAAGTCACATTTTTCGGTTCCATCTTTTTTTCGTTTATAGAAGCAAACCACCGATTTAAAAGCAAAAAAAAATAAAATTAAAAGGATGCATTTAATGACGTGGAGAGAAAGATCAGGATGAATGAATAATAGAAAATCTACATTTATAGTAATATATTCAGTTAGACCAAGGTTGCGTGATTAAACTGTAAAAGTGTAGTTTATAGCCACCTAGTTAAATATAATTTATCTAACTACGGGCCCTTTAATACCCCATTGCAAACCACCAAATGGTTTAGAAATATCAAATTTATTAAAGTTCTTGTAAGGCAGAGAAATCTTGCATTAGTGCATGTAAGTCATCACACGCCCTTATTAGCCAACATTGCACTCTCTTTCGTTTCTTCTTTAGTCATATCATTAAACATAAGGATATTCAAAAAAGTTATTAAAGGGACTGCTTCCTATTTTTATTCTCATATTTTAAAAAAAATTCTTGTAAATCAGGTTGCTATGGTTTGAGACGATAAACATTTCTTTAAAAGATTTTTTTTAAAAAGGCCCCAGTTTACATGTACCTACGTGAGTTGCGTTTTTATCTATAAATTTACAAGGCTGGGTTTACCTAACGCTTAACTTTAAATTTAACCCACAGAACATTCTTGTTCATTCACAAAAATTGAAGGTAAATCGGTCATGGGGTTATTGACTTACTATCAGACATACACACAAACAGAGCTTACTACTTAATTTATATAGCTATATATATGTATTATATATATATGTGAACAAGCAGTATATATCGTGACTGAACCTATTGGTATTCAAATAGAGAGCCAGCCAATACAAGACAACATAACGCAGGAACCCGTCAAATACAGAGCCAGCCAACACAAGACAACATAACGCAGGAACCCGTCAAATACAGAGCCAGCCAATACAAGACAACATAACGCAGGAACCCGTCAAATCTGGAAACCATACCAACAAAGTTCGATAAAGGAATTGAGTTTCTGCCACAAATTCAAATTTTCGAATCCCTTTATCTGATAGTGTAAACCATTGACATTTAAATTAAGATTATTCAATCTCACAGAATTCCTAGTTTGAACTATCTTAGGTCTACGACATTAGGTCGCAAAGATATAAGTATGAAAAATTAGAGTTTGTGGCAAGAACTCAATTCTTCTCTAGAAAAAAACAATCACATCAAATGAAAGTAAATTGCGCGTTAAATTGGATTCTAAATGTTTTAATCATAACGCCCTTTCTACATAATTGGATATAACATTGCTTTTTACAGAGCTACAAGTTCACAAAGTCTCACCAGTAGTGTCGTTTAAATTTGACTTTCTCCTTATGCCTAATTCAGTTTGCAGTAAATTAAAATTTTGCCAATGCTTCTTTGAAACTTATCAGAAACCAAGTTTTCAGTGTGTACAGCTGAAATCCTTCAATTGAAAAGTTAGTTCTGTGGACTGTGAGTTCCGTACAGGCGTTCAAGAGATTTTCCAGCCAAAAGAGTTTACCTTTGACCAATGTAAACTGGTCTATGGCTTTATTTCCCGAGTGTATTCAGTATTCAGACCAATGAGATTCAAGAATTATATTTCCCTGCTTCCAGGCCATACATCATACACGAATAGATAAAGAAATAGATAGATAAAAAGATAGATAGATATATAGATAGATAGATAGATAGATAGATAGATAGATAGATAGATAGATAGATATTCGATTTATGTGTATAACTATATAGGTTTATATTGTATGCTTTGTGGAAAAAGAAACATACATTTTTAGATTAATCTTTTAATGCTTTTGCATATTTTGTTATCACTGTAGTTTCAGTAGAAGTAAATATTTACATTTACTGTTTAGCCTCGGTATCTGTAATTGGATGATGAGATTGATAGAAATATAGGTGAACTGCCATACTATTTCTATTGGTTCAGAATAGGCACCATAACACATGATTGGATCAGGCGCTAATAGAATTGGATACAAGTGTGGTACGTTACATTTGTCTGCTGTACTTGCATTTATTTTGTTTAATGAATTATATCCATAAATACTGTGACAGTTAGCTGACCAAAGTTGTAACTGTACAGCGTACTCTACCTGATCAGGAAATATTAAGAATTTAAAGTTAAAAAAAAATTCATAAGTGACCCTTTGAAGTTATGTTGATGGAATATACAGTTCTCAACAATACCCTTTAAACCTTATCTGTTAAACAGTTAGTTCATTTTTCAATCTTAAAAAGCATTAGCTAATTTTTCTATGCCGCATGTCGCTATAGTTTCAGTAGAGGTAAATATTTCCATTTACTGATAGCGCCAATCGAAGGATTTATATCTAATTGGATGATGAGATAGATAGAAAGATAGATGCTACCGCCATACTATTTCTATTGGTTCAGAATAGACACCAAACACATGACTGAACCCTGATTGGATCAAGTGCTAATGGACACGGCATACAGGAGTGATGTAACCAAAAATCGCTTTAATATAAATAATAAATTGTCAAATAGGAAAACAAGGATATATTATATATTTCATTGATCTCTGATCAAAAATATACATGAAAAGCATGCAACCTAAAAGGACTTTAGAAACCCCTCAAAGGGACAGAATGGCTATTTAAGGTAGTTGAACTGAGTATGCAGTGTTGTGGACAAATTCATTAGGGTGCATTTGAGACTTATAAAAATTTTCAAAGATTTTTTAATCCTAAGTTTGAGCGCAAAATCGACGTTCAAAATCGTACGTTTTCAAAATTGTTTTTTCATTATTAAAAAACGAAGACAAAAAGTGTAAACAAAATTATACAGTAAACTAATTAGTTGTTTAGGAACTGGTAAAGAAAATAAAAATTAATCTTATCATCGAAAATAAGTAATCTTATTCAATTATTAGTTTCTATAATCTCTCTCTATTCACAAAGATTTTCTGCAGATTTTCTGGAATTTTTATCAAAAATACGAAATTTAAAGAATTTGTAGAAATTTGCGAACAAATTCATATTAAATAAGAAATTCAATAAAATAATGAAGACTAAATAATAGAATCTATCATTGATTTATTTGCAAATTTCTTTTGAGAAATATGTTCCTTAACATCTAATTAGTTTACTGTGAAATTTTTACTTAATAATTAAAAAACCCCGATTCTGAGAACATACCCACCCAAATTCATGATTTTGAACGTCGACCATGCGCTCAAACTCAGTAATTATACATCGTGGAAACGTTTTATATGTCTCAAATGAATCTTAATGAATTTGTCCATAATACTGCATGCTCAGTTTAAATACCTTACATAGCCGGTCTATCCTTTTAACCCAAATATATTTTGATATAATACATATGTATGATTTTATACCTACATTCCAAAAATGGTCTGAACCCCTTTCAAGCCTGCATGCTCGCAAAATTCTAAAATATTCGCATTGCAAAACATAGGTTTGCAATGCAGTTTTATACGTAAACCTTTGTTTCTGCATGCAAACAATTTTACCCTTCTTTTGATGCAAACAAATCTTTAATGGTGAAACTTCTAACTTTCTACTGCAGAGGAATATGTAAAATCTTAATGATGGACAATGCATTAAAAAAACACTTAAAGGGATCGTAGACGAAGACGATTTCAAATGACCTTTAATTTTTGAAAATTTGAAAAGAAAAATATAAAAAAGCTTGCAACCCAAGGTATCAACAATTACAAGCAATTCTGTAATTAAAATATGTAAGCTCATAAAGAACCTATAAAAGTTGACTCTATAATCTGTGATTAATAAAGATTACATCAAAAGTATCACTTTCACTTAAACTTTTAACTGCAGTCCCTTAAAAGTCCGAAAAGTAAAGCAGCGTGAAGTGCATGAATGTTGTGCTCATTATTTTAACCAGGATAATTTAATGTTCGTGCTGAAATGTTTAGAAAAAAAGTCTGATGTAAATCATTTGTTTAAACCATCTGTTATATTTGCCCAGGGTTTCTGCTATAAAATAGATATGTGCACAAAACAACTCCTAGATATTTAGATAATTCAAACTGGAATCAAGCTAAATAATTTAGATGGGGTGTTTTTCACAATTTGTATTGTATACGTATGTATAATTAAACCTTGAATATTCGTGTTTAATTGTTAAATACGATATTATGTACTTACAAGAAACATTATTCAATGCCACACCTCCACGTCAAACTTTAATTGATCTTGAATGTTTTGAAACACCCTGAATATTTTTAATGATTTACCATATCTTGCAACTTTTCAATCACTCCATAAGTTTTTTATTGTGTATCTGGACACCCTCTAGGTTTAAGGACATCCTCTTTTAGGACATATGTTAGGTTTAAAGTCTACGATTTATCAACCGTGTAAAACAAGTCTCATACCTTTTGAAAACCACTGTACGCCTCCTTCAAGTTTATGCTGTGGGGATTTGAAATATTATTTTACAATTAACCAAAACCTAATATATAGTCATTAGAAGAATGTTAAAGAAAGATCCTTTAATAGAAATATTCAATATAATTAAAATCAAAACAGGTATTTATAGAAAACAACAAAAATACATTTTGCGGATTTTTTAGTTTTCTTTAGCGCATTTCCGAAATATTTTAAAGAACGATAGTTTTGGACGCAAAATGTTTCGACGCGTTGGGCAAAATCTTTCCTTTAGAACCAGGTTCTGCAAAGAATTAATAGATAATCCGATCGGTTCAGCCGTTTAGACGTCTTTTGTACACAAACAAGCTAACAGCTAAAACATTTATATATGGTGTCGAGGTTTCTTTTACGGATATAATATATTTCAGAGATAGACGTACAGTTTGGTTTCACTATTTTCAATATTAAAAAAACGGTTTTCCAAGTGTCAAAGATCAGATTTGTATCGACAACATTTTTCAGATTCTTTCTTAAAACTGACAGATTTTACTGTTTAGTTTAACACCCTGTATGCTTTGTGTCGCAGATGTGAACCAATAAAACGTATTTGCATAAAAAGTCCGTCCTCCAAATGAAAGAAGCGGGTATGCATAAATTTGAATATGCGCTGTGATTGGTCGGAGACTGGCGGTGAATATTCACGCGGGCTCTGATTGGTCCGCTGCTCTCGCTTTGCATGACTAGATGGAAAAATATTTTCAAACTTTTAAAAGTCGTGAAATATTTCAAACATTTCTATCAAACCCTGTTTTTCATCTTTCATTCCGAGTTGAAACTTTAAAAATGCCGATGATAGAAGAATTTGTTGTATATCGGGGATTTGCAAAGATAAACAAATTAAATTAAAACATATTGAATTATTACCCCCCCCCTTTTAATTTTATGTTGGTCCTTCTTTCATTCACAATCTGATATAATTTTTTATCTCACCCATCCCCGAATTTATTTCAATATTTGAATTCTAAAAAAGGAAGACAGACAAATTTGCGTGAAAAGATTAAATTTTCTTTAATCCTTAAACACTTTTATCAGATTGCCTTTGTGTGCATATCCGTCAAATCTTCTAGGACGCTATCCATCTATCTATATCAAGGCCATTACCACAATTCCATTGAATTACACATTTTTAACCGTCATTTTTGCGCCATAAAACTCATTTGGTATTGTCACCCCGCCTCAATTAAAGGTTATTATCTTTATCAACTAGAATATTTAGTTTAATTTTAAAATGAAATTTCAGCTTATTTCCTGGCTGGGCAAGGGGCCGGATGTTATGAAAACCAGGGAATAAAGTTCTACGCAGCAGGCCCGGACTGGCCTATAGATCTTACGCGGTTTAAAGATGAATTTTAGCGGATTTCTCCGATTGCTGCATGGAGCATCGGTACTCAGGCAGTTGAAGAATGACTCTCAGTGCATTCGGACGTGTGAACTAACTCTCGCGCACTCTACACACTACCTATCTATTTATTCAAGCCTCAAAAGTGATAAAAATAAACGTGGATTAACATGAAATAATAAAAAGTCCAGTTAACACTTCCTAAAATCTGCAAGGTGAATTTTAAAAATGAATTAACAATTATGATATCTGAATTAGATCAATTAAAAAAGTATATTTCTGCAAAATTAAATGAATGAATATCTGGTGACACTGTTTCTTATATTTTTTTCTTTTTTTCTCTTCTGAGGAATGCCAAGCAAGAGATGTAAATAATAGAGTTGTAAAGTTCAAATTTCCCAAAGTATTGAAATTAAATTCGCAAAAAAATAAGTATACATTAAAGTTTTCTTTCCAATTTTTTATAATATTTTTCTTAAGTTAAAAAATGTGCCTTCCTAAGATTTTAACTCAATTTTATAGCTATTTCGGTTTTTGAATCTAAAAGATATGATAAGAAAATTGGCATTATTTACGCAAATATTTTATTAAATTCACCAACAATAAAGAAATTTGCATAATTTTTGCTGTAATTTTCACAAAACATTTAAATTTTGCACAAATTTGCTATATGACTACACCCTGGATTAAGTTAATGGGCGGGTTTCATGAATTATTTATGGAATATCAAAATGGTGGATTATATTAAAAATGGCCGAACTTAGATTAGACACGGTGTAAGCTTATCTACTGAAATCTGCTCAATACTATACATGGTAACTAGAATAAAAAACTTTTTATTTTATGAATATGAAAATTAGCTAATTGCTAATAGAAAAATTGTAAGCTTTAAGTTAAATATGGATAACCATTTTGTCCAATCCCATGTCTCAATACTGAGTTTTCGTCTCTAAAATGCGCGCACTCCCATCCCTAAAATGGACATGTTAATCATGAACTGTATATACAACAGTGTATTAAAAAATCCGGAACTAAATTTATGACTAAACGCACAGTGGTTTAACTGGTAGGAAAAAAAAAATGAGTTTTTTAAACTTAGAACTAAACGCACAGTGGTTTGACGCACGGTGATCTGAACGATGAAACATTTCACGCAAAATTCAATGAAAAATTTGGCAATTACTTTTTGAAAACTACAGCTGAAAACTAGGTCTGTATAGGTTTAAAATGAATAAGTCTAGGGCTACAAAAAATTTCTGTCAAAAACGTGGTTTTTGGTGGCAGATTTTCACTTTTCTTTGCCAAAGAATATTTCAATATTCTTACTTTTGTATATGGACAAATATTGGCCATTTTCTTGTTCTTATATAAAATACTATTCTTTGTATTTATGGATAATACTGACTCGTTTGCTATTCTTGATTTAAAAAAAACTTGAATTATATATTGAGAAATATTTTATTAAATGGGTCTATGAATTATCTGCCCTATTTATAGACATATATACAATATGAGGCTCATCTATCAATCCACTCTCTACTTCTTCATTAGGTTTAATCTTTGGTTTTAATTGCTTTTTCCTTCGAATGATTTAGCATTCAAATCCTAGGATTAGTCAGTAGGTCTAGGCATAGTTGGTGGCTATTAAAACATATTTTACAAAAACATGATTTACAATATTTTGTCTATTTTGTTTTTTAAAAAACTACTACCACTATTTCTATAAAGAAACAATATTCATTTGATTTCAGTTTAGATTTCCATAAATTAAATTCCTATCAATCCATTTTAGTTTGTTCCTGTAAAATATGTAATAAATATGCAAAAATTATTAACTCTTGAAATTTTTTGCAGAAATGTTTGCTTCATTTTCCCAGCTAGTATTCTCCCCAGATTTAAATCTGCATTAATTAGAAGTCTGATGGGTCCTGTCAAACCCGTCATAACTATTCCTCTCGGTATATCGTGGGCCCTGAAATTCCCGTTGAAATATTGAGCCCTGAACTTACTTCCGGTATAATGTTATGAAATAACATTCTGTGATTCTAGGTAAAAGATTTCACGGCTGTAAATCGCCTGTTTCTAGTTTCAGTATAATTGAAACCTTTATGTGATGAATAATGTGGAAAATATTGCCGTTTTCCTGCAGTAGAAATGCGCTAGTCACTTCTGTAGAAAATCCACATTTTAAAGTCAGTTTACAAAATTACAAACTATGATATCAAATTCATAATTGATTAAACAAAGCTTTTAAAAAAGCTTTGTGAATCAGGATTTTCATTGAAGGTGGGGGGGTGATGTATTCATTATTCATAAAGGTGTATATTAGAAGATGAAATTATGCATACTCACACCTTTTAGCATTCAGGGGTTATTGTTTAGCATAATAATATAAATAATTGATTAATCAATTAGCAGAATAATTCAGGACATGAAGCATACTTAAATATCTGCAAAATAGATTCCTCTACGCCGCAATATTATTTACAGGGTGTCTCTGAAATGTGGTAATATTGAAAAATGTTAACAGGGTGTCCTGGGATATTGATATATAATTATAACATAACAAAAATGATAAATGTATTGATAATAATTTAGATAATAGGAATAATAATACTTTTAGATATAAAAATAAAAGTAAAGTTGATAATAACAATTTAATTATTGAAAATTTTATGAGCATATTCTTATGTTATCCAAATTAATCTCTCAGTTATACTTATGTATATTTAAAAAATAATGATAAAGAAAAGAAAGAGAAAATAATGTAATTTTTTTTTTTGGATTGTTGAGTAAATCATTATGTTTGGAAGTGAATAGAAACTTAATATGAATGTTCAGTAATGAATTTACGATTTATTTAAATTATAAGGAGTGAATTGATAATGAATATATATATTTAGGAGTGATGGATAATGAATATATATATTTAGGAGTGAATGGATAATAAATATATAAATTTAGGAGTAAATGGATAATGAATATATATAATTTGGAGTGAATGAATAATGAATGTATATATTTAGGAGAGGATGGATATAAAATATATATATTTAGGAGTGAATTGATAATGAATATATATATTTGGGAGTGAATGAATAATGAATGTATATATTTAGGAGAGGATGGATAATGAATATATATATATTTAAGAGTGAATGGATAATGAAGATATATATTTAGGAGTGAATGGATAATGAATATATATATTTAGGAGTGATGGATAATGAATATATATATTTAGGAGTGAATGGATAATGAATGCAAATGAAGCCCGCCCTGTTTTCCCCTTCTACCCTTTCCAGGGATTTCCATTTCTCCCAAAACTTCCAGGAGACACGCCCCTCCATCCCTCAAACCAGGACGGCGGGTTTCACCATCTAGGACGAAACTACCACGCCCCACAGAGCCCGCCCTCCTCTCCTCCTGTCGGGGCCGGTTCTCTAGATTTATCTAGAAAAAATGAACGGATTTCTCCAAACTCATTTTCAGGTAGAGAATTTTTCTTTGTAAAGTGACTGTTCACATTGATTCAAGAAATCTTCTATTTAAAGAGGTCAACATTCTGGATTCACAACGATACCCTTTACAGCTTTATCAGATATTCATCATTTTTGCTTAGACAAAAATGAAAAGGCCGTATTGTTGCAAATATTGCGCATGTAATTCATGAAGATTCCCTTGGATAACGTGAATAGTCCCTTTAAGCTGGTTGGTTATTGGGAAAAGCCTGTGATTGAAAAGTGTTATTGAGATAAATGTCGACACATTAATATTGAAATTTAAAAAATGGCGTTAGCTTTATTTAAAATAGAAAGTAAGGATATAAATTAGTTTTAGCAAATATTCAAAAACCTTTTAGAATGTGTCCACCTGTTGAATTGGACCTCCACCTATATCAATTACATGAAATACACACTATACATCCTCACCAGTTCTTTTATCATTATCGTGCACCCAGTCCTATTGTGAATTCTACAAAACATGGCGTTACTATCTGTTTATCTATCTATCTAACAACCCACCCCATTATTGTATCTATCTATCTATAAACATGAAATTGTCCCAAGTGGCCATATGTTAGAATAGTTTAGGAGCAAAGTGGTTTGTTTATCAATCTATCATTGGTTTTTATTTATCTTACTAAACATGCCTCGTTAGCATAAATGTACTACAGTCATACCCAAAATACTCTGAAATAGGAAGACGACTTTTAGACTCAAGTAATGACTTTAACTAGTCCAATTAACATAAAACCCAGAATTTGTACAGTGTGAACAGACCAAATTCACTTAATAAGTGACTTGATAAGTCAATAGAAAACCTTGTAACCACATTAAACACATAAAAATTATTAATTTATTGTCGTCTTCCTTTTCTAAAGTTTTCTAGTTCTTACTGCATAATAAATTTTTTCTCTTAATTTATGCAAAATGAAGACATATATTTCTATTTGTAATGCAATTATATCTATCCACTATTTTTCAATCAATTTACTTCTAAAATTTCTCTCTCGTAAATTTTCTTTTGTCTATTCTATTCAAACAATGGCGACCAATTCAAAAAATGAATTCCCGCATTTTAAACAAATTCCAGGAATTTTCTTGCTATAGATACAATTGCCGTTATTTCTTAAAGGCATGCCTATCAAAATATATATTTATATCTAAAAATCAGTTTCACTTATTATGATCAAAAATGTACTTTTTACAATTTTTTCAATCCCTAATCTATCTTTTAACAATATTCATTAACGTCAAAAATCATCGGGAAAATTGAAAGAGAATCCTTTTACCAATTCCAGAGAAAAAACTATTGTTTTCTTTGACAATGCAGTACACATGCAAAGTGGTCAAACAAAGATAGGGATTCGGGTGTATTTTCTTGCTTGGGGAGGGGGAGAGGAGGGAGAGGTGGGAGGGGGGAGGGGGGATGGGGGTACTTGTTGTAAGGGTTATTATAGAACAATTCAACATAAACACAATAATAACAATTATAAACGTTTACTCTGTACAATGAGGTGTCACTAATCTCCAGCAATAAAAACTCAAGACGAAAACTCTTTTCATGACGGGGGTTTCTACATTTTATTTTTAAAGTTTCTAAAAGATTTTGTCAGACACTGTTTTGCAACTATTCATA
The DNA here is from genome assembly GCF_000591075.1 of Eurytemora carolleeae. Taxonomy (NCBI): domain Eukaryota; kingdom Metazoa; phylum Arthropoda; class Copepoda; order Calanoida; family Temoridae; genus Eurytemora; species Eurytemora carolleeae. The sequence goes on along the minus strand of NW_019396348.1, from coordinate 91,346 downwards.
ATTTGTTTGTTGTTCATTAAAAATTTACGTCAAGAAGAGAACGAACTGTTATGAACGTTTCATATTCCTTCAAATAATGTATATTTTCTCATATAACTGCGAGATCACAAATTCACACCAGTAATTTCGCATTAAAAAAATATGAATTTTTTTAGATAATGACGAAGAGGTGGATAGCAAACCAGTTAGAGACATTTTTCAGCAAGAAAATCAAGAAAAAGGTAAACAAATATTCTCAAAAAAAAAGACTCAAAAGCTGTAGAAAGGAAAGACGACATTTCAGATATCTTGTGAGTTTTTGATGTTGTTATAATAGAAAATAGTAACTTGAAAATCAACTTCTTAAGCGAAATTTGTCTCTGTAGAGTGTTTACATATTACAATTGTTGTCTTTTATATTAATTGGACTATTTAAAAATCATATTTGTTGCTATCAGTCGTCTTTTTAACCCACTGTCACTGTTAACATTTTATTTTGATAAAATACAAAACATTTTTGATGATGGATTGTGATTAGAGGTTTGTTTAAGTGGTTTTTCGGTTGGGATGACAAAGCATTTTTTAAAAATACTTTTTTAGAAAACATGAAAACTGGAATTGAAAGCTTCCAGAACAATCATGACAGATCAAGATCAAGATCTAGATCCTCAGTGCGATCACGATCGCCGGTAAGATCCTCGCCCTCCAGGTCCCGTGAGGGGTCACCAAAAAGTCCCCCCCGAGGAGGGGGTATACTGCCCCCCTATCCTTTTGGACTTTCCAGAGAAGAGCTTATTCAACCTTTGTCAATTCCTAGTTCTACCTCACCAGGCTTTCATCAGGTATAACAATAATAACAATAATAACCAAACAAAAATGTTTATTTTTTTGTAACATTTTAAGGATTTCTTAACACTATTTTACGTGAAACTTGCTGTTACTTACGAAACAAAAAACGATAGGAAAACGAAAAAAACGATCGTTTAAAAACGATTAACAACCCTAGCTATAGCTAACGTATGAATATATTTAAATGAGCGGAGTGCAATTTCTAAATAGTAAAACAATATTATATCAAAGCGGTAATATTTAACACTTGTTTTTTTAGATTCCTGGCCTTTATATGAACACAATGTCTTCCATGCCGCAAGCCTCGATCAAGTCAGAACAAATGGAGAAGTTTCTAGCAGATATACCAACCTCCCATCCCATGTTCAGACGTCCTGATTTCTCATCACAAAATCTGTCTGAATCGCAATATGAAAATCTACCAAAGAATTTTAGCAATCCACTTCAGATACTCACAGATTCCGTGAACGTTGCAAAAATGGAAAATCCTGCAAAAATGGTCGAGAATCCGCTAAAAATTATGGAAAATCCGTTGTTCTCCGCAGCCCTGCAACAGCTGGCCCGAGATACGGAGGAAAAATCCCGAAACCTCTCACCAGCTCTCATACAACAAGCACAAGCAATACAGTTCCTAGCACAACTTCAAAACCTGCTCCTACTCAACCCACAGCAACAACAACAACAGCAAAACAACAACCCAAAGGACCATCTTAAACACAGTAAAAAGGTAAAGAATATTCCCGCTTTAAAAAGGCTGTTGACCTAATTTCAAGTTACCATCTATTTAAAGATAATCATTTAATTGACTTACAACGGTAAGTTTTAAACCCTCATCTGTGAGAGGGGGGGAGGAATTATTACAATATTTTTTTCCAATATTTTTGACAATTTTGGTTTCATTAGAGATCACTGATTTGCGGATTTGTTCAGCAGCCCTTTTCCAGATAGTGTAAAGACAACAGCTTCCATATTATTGCTTAGAAAAGGGTTTATAGGGTATTTTTCTAAATCAGACATGCACTCCTTTAATGGAGGGTCGCTTGAAATCACTTTGATACTCCCTTTAAAAGCTAAACCTTTTGGGCGGTTTAGTACAATTATTATTCTATAAAAGAGAGCGCGGATGTGATCAGAATTCCAAAGTTGTGCATCCTACGTTTTCCGGATCATTTTTCAACGCTGAAACGTGCGTATGCGCGCATAAGCCTCTTATGGGCTAGAGTGGGCGCGAACTGTTTTGAATTGTAAATAGCGGACAAACAATGCAGAGCTGAAGGGATAATGGGGGGCTGTCAGCAGGCCAACCCGTCTGAGAAAATATTTAAATTTTCTTGTTAAAAATTCAAAAGTGCTCTGGCGTATATATTCCATATTTGTAAACTTATGAATTTAACCTTTTATTCTTTATATTTTGACGAAACTTTACAGGAAACAATGAATTATGGGGTTTGATACGTAAATGGGGGTGGGAGGGGGGTAGACAAAAGACTGAACAAATATGCATAAGATAATTTAGCAACAGTACCGTTGAAAGCTTTGCCTGATCAAGTATGAATTAGATATCAATGTTTTTGTTTCTTTACCCTGCACTGTTTAATTTTATTTGCTGTTTCTCTGTGAAAGTGACTTGCGCATTTTAAATTTATAAGAATCAATGGAGAAACTCACAGAAAGAACACATTTTTGAGTCAGAAAAACGAGGGGGGGGGGGGGGGGATAAAAGATATTTCTGTGAGAGATTATTTGTGTTTTCTTGACACCTTGATATAATTTAACCCTGCCAGGACTAGAGAATCTAAATTATATGGAATCTAACCTAGGAATGCAGGACTGCTCAGTGCTTACATGCAGTCACTCTTGAAACTTAAATATAAAACGAATATCTTATAAATAAATTAAAGAAAGGGCGGCTCTTTTCTTTAAAAGTTTAAAAAAATTATTTTTTTAAGATGGGAGAGCAGATGAGATATGAAAGTCCCCTACCTCCCTATCCAACGTCATCAAAGTTTTCCGCCCCCCACACTCAACCCTACCCCTCCCCCCACCCGCCCTTCCAGTTCCCGCCCACCTCAGGTAACGCCCATCCTCTGGGCTGGACGAAACTTCACCAAACAGCTCGTCGGCCGAATCGTCTGGATTTGCCGCCGGACGAATCGGCCAACCTGGAAGAATTAGAATCCTTCTCTAAAATGTTTAAACAGAAAAGAATAAAACTAGGATATACTCAGGTAAATGATTGAAGAGATTGTTCAAGAATTTTAAATATTTTAAAATTTTTAATGTTTTCATTTCCACCTGATGTTTGAGAGTAACGGAAAAAAAATTTATTTGATATATTTCAAGACAAATACTTTTACATGACATACATGATCGAAATACAACTAAACTTTTAATCATTTCTAACTAATTTTTGGGAACCCTTCTCTTCTTTAAAAATTTCATAAGAACATTTAAAATATAAAATTTGAGAATAAGTTTTTAATTTAACCAACCAAAAACTATTTAACATTTAACATGTGTACAATTGGTTAATGCTGTAATAAATATAAATAATATTCATTCTATTGAATGTTTTAAAATGTTTTGCTAATTCTGTTTCTTAAAGAAAAAATTAAATCTTTATAAATATTTTTTTGTGGACTCCCTTTTGACAATCATTCAAAGAAAATCGACAAAGGAATTGAATCTTTGCCACAAATTCTGATTTTAATCTCCCGATATCTGTGCAATCAAACGTCGTATATCTTAGATGTTTTAAACTGTCATCAAGCTTCAAAGATATAGGGATTAGAAAACTTGAGTTTTTTAAAAAAAACTCAATTCCTTTGATGCAATTTAAATCTTGATAAGTTTAATATATTTCTAACTTATTTTTAAATATTGCAGGGTGATGTAGGACTAGCAATGGGTAAACTTTACGGAAATGATTTCTCCCAGACAACCATCTCCAGGTTCGAGGCTCTCAACCTCTCCTTCAAAAACATGTGCAAGCTGAAGCCTCTGCTGGAACAATGGTTGAAGGATGCTGATGCAAACCATACAACACAACAGGTATGTACATTGTACACTGTTAAAACTCTGTTCGTCCCAAAAGCGTAGATTATACACTGTTAAAACTCTGTAATTTCGAGATTGTACATTGTACACTGTTAGAATTCTGTAATGCAATGGTTGCAAGCTCTAAAGCAAAACTGAATGAGAATTTCATCGATTACTTCTTTAAAACCAAAGATAAAAAGCAAGTGGTCTCATTTTCCTACATGTACTTGTAGAGGGCTACAAAAAAGTGTAATTGAGTCAGAGAAAATAAATCAAAGGCTAAGGCGTAGTGATACTTCAAATTTGACTCAATAATAAAAAGTCTGGACATTCCTAAATATAAAAAAACATAAAGTTCTTGATTCGCAAATATTTGATGAAGAAAAAAAGCTCTGTTATTTAGTCTAGTTTATTACCAATATATGTCTGCAACTTCTCCCCCCCCCCCCCCCTACATACATGAATGAAGAAAAGAAATTGTTTCCTCTTGATTGATTGATTGAATTCTTGACAACTTGATTGATTGATTTAGACTCAGTACATGAGCCCCCACCTACTCTCCCCAGCTCAGCAGGAGGCGATTAACCGCCGGCGGAAGAAAAGAACCTCCATCGATACAACTATTAGGTAGCAGCTTTATTTACAATATTCAATTATAAACACATTTTGAGATTTGGAATTTTAAAATGAATCTGATGAAAGTAGTAGTATAGGACACCATTAAAATAGGTTCTGTAAACTAGCCATGTCGATTTTACAAGGAATCTTTGACAAAAAACTGGAAATTTATAGTTTCTATATCTTTGCGACCTGATGGTGTGAACATTTGAAATTTCAAACTTTGACTATTTTATCTAACAAAATTAATAGTTTAAAATATCCAAGGTCCAGGACATTGAGTTGCAAAGATAAAGGGATTAAACAATCAGAGTTTGTGGCAAAAACTCAATTTCTTTCGTGAATTTTATAATTATTTTTCATATACATTGATTATATCAATATAATGAAGACGATTTCAGATTTGAATTTTGATTTATATCAAGCTTTTAAACAGCATGAAGGCTTCGAAGAAAGCTTCGAATTCTCGTAAGCTTGTAATTCAAAAACAGCTTGTTTAAAATTAAAACTTTAATAAAAAAGTCGTCTTTTTTATTAAATTAATCGCCTACCGCCGTATTCTTTTATTAATACTTATATTTTTACATTTTTCGTTTTTTTATTTTATTTGATCTAAATAGAATAGCCCTGGAGAGAGCCTTTAATCAGAATCCTAAACCTAGCAGTGAAGAAGTTTATTATATATCAGAGTCTCTAAACATGGAAAAGGTAAATATTAAAGGCACAGTCGGCGTAACAAGTAATTCTTAAAAGGAATTGTTGACGTAACTAATCTCATCATTTAAAGAGTGCCATAAACGATTGTAAACAGATCCACGTAATCTTTTGTAAATAAGTAATGAATATTTTATTTTTTTATGCAATTTATTAATAAAGTTCTACACTAAAGACAAGCCAAGAAATTACTGTTTTTTCTAACCAAGGAAAAAATTGTATAAAGGGTATACTTTTGTTAATCGTGGATGGACTTTTTCTATTAATTTAAAGGACGTTTTGCTTCGCTTAATTTTAACACCCGCGGTTAATGGAAATAGAATTTGATAGAATATACAATTATTAAAATTATCAAACTTTTCTAATTTCAAGTATCTCAATGTTATATATAATTTTTTCGTATTTTGTTATTGCTAAATATGAGTTGTGTTTGGAAGAAATGTGCTATTTGAAAAACATACATTTCGGAAAAAGAAACTGTAAAATTGTTCTAATTGTGTTTAAGTTTAAAAAGAACACATTGTTTAAAACATTCAAGGAATTTCCGTAAAAAATGTAGGGTAACTCCTCTAATTTTCCAGTTTAGTTTAGTTAATATGAAAAATTAAATGTTTTAAAATACGAATTTTTTTAAATTGTATTCCATAAACATTACACAATATCGATCTTTGAAAAGAAACTAATTTTTTAACCCTTTTCATAATTTTTTTCCTGATATTCAAATAAATTATTAAATGTTTGGATATTAAAAAAAATTATAAAATGTTCTGATATTAAAAAAAATTATAAAATGTTCGGATATTTAAACAAACTATAAAAAGTTCGGATATTTAAACAAATTATAAAATGTTCGAATATTTAAACAAATTATAAAATGTTCGGATATTAAAACAAATTATAAAATGTTCCGATATTCAAACAAATTATTAATTGTTCTGATATTCAAAAAAATTATAAAATGTTCCGATATTCAAACAAATTATAAAATGTTCAGATATTCAAACAAATTATAAAATGTTCTGATATTCACATAAATTATAAATTATTCTGATATTCAAGCAAATTATAAAATGTTCTGATATTCAAATAAATTATAAAATATTCTGATATTCAAACAAATTATAGAATGTTCTGATATTCAAATAAATTATAAAATATTCTGATATTCAAGCAAATTATAAAATGTTCAGATATTCAAACAAATTATAAAATAAACAAATTATGAAATATTCGGATATTAAAACAAATTATAAAATATTCGGATATTCAAACAAATTATAAATAATCCGATATTCAAACAAATTATTAATTGTTCTGATATTCAAACAAATTATAAAATGTTCTGATATTCAAACAAATTATGAAATATTTGGATATTCAAAAAAATTATAAAATATTCTGATATTCAAACAAATTATTAAATGTTCTGATATTCAAACAAATTATAAAATATTCGGATATTCAAACAAATTATTAAATGTTCTAATATCAAACAAATTATAAAATATTCGGATATTCAAGCAAATTATAGAATGTTCGGGTATTCAAACAAATTATAAAATGTTTTTGAGTTTTTCAATGCTAATTTATTTATGTCTTTAGGAAGTTGTGAGGGTTTGGTTTTGTAACAGAAGACAGAAGGAGAAGAGAATGAATCCTAATTCTTCAATGTATGAAGGGTCCAGCCCTAGCAGCTGTTCTTCACCATCCAGGTGAACATTATCATCATTATTGTTGTAATCATTCTGCTAGATAATTAAAGAATTGATTTCTTAAACATTGAATACCATGTATTGACAAATAAAAGCTTATATATTAAACTGATTCCCATATTTATTATTATCATTCATTGTTTTTATCGTTGCAAAGTAGTTTTTTATCTCCGTTATATTTTAAATATTTGAATTTTTTCAAAAATTACTGTATCTCTTTTTTTTAGAAGTAATATGAGTCCAGTAGGTGCTCAGTCCTTTCCTCCTTACAGTGTATCCCCTCCCCCTCAATCCTCCCCTGTTCCATTAGTCTTCAACCATAGTATATTTGGACAGGAGAATACATCATCACATTCGTGAACAGTTCCTTTAAATGTAAAAAGATTATTGGCGACAGTCAGTTTCTCTAAAACACCAAAATAGTGGAGATTCCCTTTAATGCACTTCAAAAATTGGTTTTAACCCGGAGAAATATGTAATGTTAAGTGATAAAGTTTTACGTTCAAAATTTGAAAAAAATTTCCTCAAAAATTATTTTTTTCTAAAAGTTTATATTTTTTTTCCAAGGGGGAAATGAAAAAGATAAATAACCTTTTATTCCGAAAATATTGGCTCTACTTACTGTGTAAATGTAAATTGAAAAGAATTTTAGGTTAAAACAAAATAATTTTCTTTCATAAGAATCTCCAAAATCAGTAATTTTGTTATTGTTATACTTGGGTAAAATTTGAAATAATCTATTCTTGTTTTTGTTTAACTGTAAACAAACTATTTAGTATTCACCCTGTAGTAAAATATCCAAAACATCCCAGTGATTCAGTACAATATTTTGTGATTAGAACACTTTGTAAACTTATTGATCAATTGGGTGATCATTTAACTTGATCAATTGGTTGATCATTTGATTGATTGATTGATTAATGCGTAAATAAATTCTAAAATTGGTCAAATTTTAGACATGTAAATTCATTCTACTTAGGAGTCTAGTTCCTATAGATAATTGTTTCCAATGTATTTGTTAAAAACTGTTTAGGTTAAAAGTTAAATATTATTGATATTATATAAAATATCGAGAATAAAGACTGGAGACAATTTCGTTAAAATCCTTTTCATTTTTTTTATTTTCATATTTTTTTTTTATTTTTAATTTGGCTAAAAGCTGAAATTATCTAATTCCTAGATGTCTGTAACCAGAGGCCGAAGTTAAAGAATTTGAGCGGAGGCTTAAATATGGTTGGTTCCACTTAAAATTGTATCAAATGTTTCAAGATTTAAGCCGGCGCTTAATTTAAACCGGGTTTTGGCGGATTTAAGCCACAGCTCAAATTCTTTAAATTCGGCCTCAGATTGTTTAAACCTTTGATATTTTAAACTTAGATTATTTAATCTTACAGAATTTATAGTTTGAAATATCAATAGTCTAGGAAATAGAGTTGAACAGAATCAGAATAAGAAAACATTCGTAGTCATACATTAAAGCAAGAGTTACAACAATTGGGAAAGGCAAGAAAAAAAAATGCAGAAACTAAGAATTTTTAATGCAATTTGTTTTAAATTCAGAAATAGGTTGTAAATTAAAAAAAAAAAAAACATTTTTACAATGTTATTTTTGAATTTTTGAACCCTCCGAACGCCCTGACTATTTAAGAGTTAAAAAATGTTTAGAAACTTGACAATGAACATGATAACATAACATAGCATCCTTGGCATTCCCATACTTTCGCTCCGAATATTTTTTCGTCCCCCTGCATCCAGTTTCCAAAAATGCGCAAATATTCCCCTCAAATGATGAACATAAAAACTCCTCAACTTTACCCTGATTTATGTCTACCAATGAATATTCAATAATCAGCAAAAAGTGGCTAAAACCTAAAAATAGCTGAAAAAGTTTCGACCGTTACGAAATTTTGTTGAATCTGCCGCCGACGACACACTTTATAACAATATCATATTTTGCATCCCCCCTTCCTTAAACCTTCACAACCACCCCCCCCCCCCTTCAACCACTTTTTATCCGCTTTTCTGGCAGACATTTTCAGGGGGTTTTTATAGGTTCAGATTAACCAAAACGAAATTTGGCAAAAGAAGAAGAAGCAACACGCAAACAGAAAAACTTTTAAATCTAACAAATCAAAAGTCTTGAATAAGAAAACTGTTTCTGCGCCCTGTTGTATCTGTTCTTTTAGCCACCCACACACTCTTTTCAACCTAATTCCATGGGTACCATCTGCCCCCCTTCCCCCCCCCCCCCCCACACACAAAGATAAATATATAAACTGCCTTTTAAACAGCCCATTACTGCCATACACTAGAAACATATGAATATGGGGAAAAAGTTTCATTTTCAAAATTCCATATTGTGTGAAACCTTTTTATTCTGCATATATTATTTAACTTTTTACATGCATAACATAACTCATTCACACAAATAGTAAAATGAAGTTAATAGGAATTATATTTTAGAATATTTATAAGCTTCCAGAATACAATCTGACTTTAAATATAACAAGTTTTCTTTGTAAACATTATAAGAAATAAGAAATTTCGTGGATTAATCTGTCTTCTTTTGTGAATTTCTAATTTAAGGTAATTTTTTCAAATTTATAAGGAACATACTTTTTGCTGGGATCGTGTTGCATACAGTTTGGGCCCGATCGGTTCAGACGTTTATCAGATACTTACATACAAACATTCAAGCCACATATAAAAAATGTATTAAAAAAAACTACCTAAAGGGCCCGGTATTGCCCGTATAATTTGAAAAAAAACGAATTTTGATGAGGAAAAAAATTCAGACTTTAGAAAAACAAAATTTATAATTTTTTGTCTACATTACCCCCAGGGTAACCATGGGCTCCCTTAAAAAATTTCAGCCAATTTGATCCAGCCATTTGTCCAGCTAGAAACCATATGAGCGAAGATTTATATATGTATAGATTTGCTGCATGTATTTTGACTAATTCTGAGCTGAAAAGTTTAGAATGGTGGATATCGAGATCAATGCTTGATCTCCTGGTTTTACTAAACCCGAGATTTTGTTAATATGCATTCGATATCCAAGAAAGAAGTTAAAATTCAACCAATCAGCGTGTCATGTAAAAAAATTGGTTTTTAATTTTTGAGCATTTCTGTTGTTGATGGTGTCATATCTTTTGAACAAACGTAAATTTTGGATTAATGTTTATTAAGACTAACGTTCAAAATGACTATATATAGTCCTCAAATGTGATACAAAATATTTTGAATACGTTCATATATATGCATGATTAAGTTTATATTTGTTTAGATGCTCTGAAAGCCCGCTTGTGAACAGCTGACTTTAGTTCAATAGGATATTAGTCCAATAGATATAACATCGTTTAAGGAGTATTTAAAAAGAGAGGATTTAGAAGAAAATCAAAAGTGTGTCCATTGGATACTCAGATTAAGAAATCGGGATTTAAGATATCTCATTCTAAAGTTTTCAGCTCTGTCTACCCAATATTTTATTCTTTCTGCCGCCAATTATCCAATAATAAATTTCTCCAATAATAAAATATTTCTCATTAAATCTTGTTGAAAAGAAAATATCTGATTAATTTTGTATTTAACAGGTGAAAAAATGTATCCTAATATATACAGACTAATTAAATATTAGGGTGGAAACCATATTCGTAATTTATAAATATCGCTTTTATTATAGAGAACTAAATTTTGGTAACTTCAAAATGTTTTTAAATTAAAAAGCTATCATGATTAGCCTGTTATTTTGTTTTAGAAAATGATAAACAAATGAAAAATCGATATTTCGGCCAATCACGAAACAAGAGTTTATTATAAAATTTATTAATTGCATTTTCCAACATTTTCGTGAAAAATTAGGGATATTTTTCCCTTAATTGGTTTTCGAACTGAATGGTAAAGATTTTTAGTAATTTGTAATGAACAGGATTTAATGATTTCTAGAATTANTTTTTTCTAAACCATCGACATTTGTTGAATATTTGGGTTTATGTATATTTTTTTCTTAAAAATCAAAAATAAACTTTTTCGACTATGTATAAAAAACGTTAAAATCTGCTGTCAAGCTACACTTTTTAACACCCCCCCCCCCATTATAGGGTGCCTGTCAATACCTAAATCTAGTAATACATCTTTTAGGGTTTGTTTCTCTAATTTCGATCTGAATCCAATTAAAAATCCATCCTAATCCAGCCCAAGGTTGTAATGCAAGGAAAATTAATTGCAGTTGAGTTACTTTGCGTACATATTGAAACCAGTTCTCTCTTGGCGGAATTTGTAAACAAGAATAGATGCATCAGTGTTCGTTCAGTATACGAGAAGGTTAAAAGCATTAAATTTAGATAATTTTGATAATTCACTAGTTTCCTATGACCAGAAATTTTTATTGATTTTTTATGTGAAAGATGGACCCCATGTCAGGGGCTGTAACATCCGTCTTGTATTTACATTACCGCCCAGAGACAGTACACTGCAGTACAAAAGATGCGTACACTTCTAAAATAACTTTCCTTGCATTACATCCTAATTCAGCCAATCTTATACAACGAATACACTAGCTCTAGAAATTCATCTTATTCTTGATATATAATCTTACTTATAAGACATCTTATTTTAGCTATACTAATTTAGATATATCTTATAGGGATAACCATAAAAAATGGAATATGAAGACGACATTATATAAATACTCAAGTGTATTTGATGTTGTTACAAAGCACATAGCTTTACCAGTAAGTTATTAAATCAAAGTAAAATGGGTCTTTTCACACTGCACATTTGCTGTGTATTATGCTCATTGGACTATATAAAGCTTAAACTTGATTCCAAAAGTCGTTTTCCTATTTCAGATTTTTCTGGTTATAACTGTATTCTAGCTATATTATCTTAAATCTATTCTATTGTATAAACTAATCGTTTATCAATTCATAGACAACATAAATTCTGAGCTGTTTCATCCTTATATTCATATTTTAGATTCATATGTAATACAACCCTCAGAAAATCCCTACAAAATTGTTAAATCCTAAATTCAATGTATATTTGATAGATTGAATAATATGTATTTTTAAACAATGAAAATTCAAGATCATTGAACAGACGGGCCTATGTCTCATCTCAGCCCATTGTGGAAAACATAAAAAAAAATCAAAGCCCCCTACCNTATTAATCCCCCCCCCTCCCATTTTTTTAAGTTTCTGGTTTTAGAATATATTTGATATTTAAAACAATAGAACTGATGAGATCTCTCTGTTGAGCCTAGGAACTAGGAACGGTTGGAAAAATCCGAGAATTATCGGAGACAAAATCTACCAAAAATATCAAAAAAATCCTCAACCGCACATATTCAAATCATTTTTCATTTTTAATAAGGTCGGGTTTTTTTCAGAGTAATTTATTACTGGATGGTCAGTGAATAAGACATCTTTAGATCATAGAATTCAATATTGTCAGAGTTTGCAACTTTTGAATTGACGAAACCAATTCAAATTGGTTTTAAAAAAGGGTGAACTTAGTATTTTCTCACGTGATCAAATTCTAGAGTTTTTGACCAATGAGAAGAGAATAAGTTAAACCCAATTTATATCTATTTTGATTTCATCCCGTCCATTAAAAAATATAAACTCAGTGTATATTGTCCATAATTAAACACAGTGTAATTTTGAAGAAAATTGAAAGGTTTTTAAAAAAGCTTGAAAAACAACTTTTTGAAAAGAAATATTTTCCATTGGGTAAAAAACTCAATTCCTCATTCAGTGATTCATTTTTCTGCCACCCTCCCTCAGCCCTTACTCCTCTTTCTCCCTCCACCCCCTCACCCCTCTTCCCCTTTCCCATTCTTCCTAGATTCCGTTTGTTAATTTAGTCCCTTGATTAAACCCAGGTTAAATGGCATTTAAATCCATTACAAGGAAAATACTTGAAAACTTTTTTATGTTAAATATTTTAAATTGAAATGTTTGGATGGAGTCAGTAATTAGTTGACAAATAGGATGGTTTGTTAAACTTTAAAGAGGTGGCGAGGGGGGGGGGATTTTTCCGTGGTTCATTTCTCCCACCACCACAGTGTGGTCTATGCACGAATTGAATAAATATACTAGATTTATCAAAACCACCCGGGATCCATATTGTTCACACAGTTAGGAGAAGAACATTTTTTCTTGTTATTTGTTTTTAATAATACTAATTTTATCTTACATTTTTTAAATTATGCTTTGGCTACTTTATATTTTCTCGATATTTAAAAATCGTTTTCGATTTGTCATAAAGCCAAATTCCGAGGCTTATAAATTGACTCTGAAAGCATTCACTGTAAAATCCGTAGTCAAAAAATGGTAATGCGTAGTGGCACCGAAATTCATAATTCAAATTTTGAGTAATTAATCTCAGCGCCGCGCGCTTGTTGACGCAATTATTGAATTCATTAATAATAAAATAAACATTATTTTAGTTGTGGTTGCATGAATCCTAGAATTATTACAATTAAAATAATTGGTTAATAATAGTAATTTATGATAATAATCATCTAGAAAATAAACATTTTAAAGCTCTAAAAAAAGTTTTAATTGATCTCAGGCATTGTGAATAACGACTTTTTTCACGGATTATCAATGAAAATGGAGAAATAAATGAGAAGAACAGTTATTCATTTTTGTTTAACTTTTTTACGTTAAATACAACTATTTATGTAAAACAGCTTCTCTTTCACTACTTGTAAACCTGTTATTTACAATCGAAAAATTTTAAAAAGTCTTCTTCATTGCATTAATATAGTCTGCAATATTCTATAATATAATCGCCTACCCTGTATAATAAATTGATATGTCTAAGATCAACTAATGTCAAAATCTTATACAATTACTCCAATTTCATTCCAGTCATGATCCGTCCCAGTACAACATGCAATCAGTCGTACTGTCCAGTCAGACTACCCTGTGTAGAGTCAACCCAGCGCCTTGTTGCAACAAATGCAGCCTGGCAAGATCACAGTGACTTGTTTATGCTTTACACCTGTAATTATTAATCTCTAGCTTCCTCTACACAAACGATTAAGGTATATCACGAACACCAGGGGGCTTCGAGAATTCGTCTCAAAGAACACTCTCGAACATGCTTAAAGAGACTGTGAGTGTAATCTTAAGTCACTCTTCATGCATAGATTACAATGTCCGGTTCCTTTGAAACATGAAACTAATCAAAAATGTGGAAGATAACGGCGTTTTCTATTTGAAAAAGGGTTTAATTCTGTGAATACTCCATTGTTTCTTACAAGCAAGAAATGCGCAGTCACTTTTGCAGGGAAACCACAAATATGAAAATAAAACAATTCAAATAAACAGAAACATATGGATATCTAAATCATACTTAATCAGACTAAGCTTTTGAGGGTACCGTTGTAAATTGGGAAATGCCATTTTGGCAAGGAAGTTTACTTAAAGTTATGCCTACGGTCCCTTTAATACAGAACACTAATAGAGCTAAAATCTGATTTCTGCTTTTCGGACATTTTTGCTCTTGTAAAAAATTCAATTTTACTCAAAATAATTTTATTGTTAAAAATTTGGCATTCATTTTTGAGAATATTCATCCCTGGTGTGTGAGGCTATAAATCGCTGCTGTCAACCCACAGGAAACTAAAAAGAAGCAAAAACTGGGTTTAATATGAGTAAACATTAACAAACATTACTAGTCAGTTTGCAGTACACGTAAACAAAGGTATAGATACACCCAAACATTAAAAATACTGAATAATTGTTTGTAATATATGAATGTATAGAACTTAAGAAAAGGAGTATTGACTTTTATTCTATTATTCAAAACTTTTGGCAGATGTAGTTTCTACCCATTGTACAATTAACCTATTAAATTGTTTTTCGAGTCATACCATATATTCGTTTGTTTATAAATCAAGCATCACCTAAAAAAATACGTTTGTGATAATTCACAATTCTTACACTTCAAAAAAATCATTCTTTTTTGGGAGCATTTAATGAAAGCCACTACTACCCACTGCAGGGCTCTCCGAAGATTACCTAGCCCTTTCAAAATTATAGTTATAAAGTAATTGTTTGTTTATACAAGGTGTCCCAATAAACATGGGAATTAAATGACGCTTCAATATCGTCACATTGTCTTTATCTGATGTGGGATTATTTTGTAAATATAATTTTGTAGTATCACAGTAAAAACATTTAACACCGAAAACTTCTAGTCTCGGGATTTTCAAAATGTGGTCTACAATTTTTTCACCTTCAACATTTGTGGCCCTTTAGTAAAAGTAAATTCAACCAATATGAAGCATAAAGTGTGACCGCTTCAAACTTTTTGCACCTGCTAGTCCTGTCCATAGAGCCAGGTACAGTACAAACTGGGACCGGATAGGTTGACCCGGCTCGAAAATTCAAACGTACTTTGGCTGCCCCTGACGGAGATATTATGATATTTGTACATATTCAAGTTAGTTAAAAATCAACAACACTATACGTCATTTATCAATTATCGGAAATCAAAGACGATATTCAAGAAGTCTTTCAATTCCCATGTTTATTGGGACACCCTGTATTATATATTGATATATGCTCAACCTTTTAGGGTGTTTTTAATGCAGAGCATTTACAGTGAAATCCGGAACACTCTTTAAAGACTCAAGTTATGACTTTCAATAGTCCGAAGAACATGAAACACAACAATTGTGCAGTGTACTTAATAAGTGATTTATTAACTTACTTATAAACTATTTATATTTGATTTGTAACTACATCAAATTCCCTGTTCTACAGTTTTCAGGTTATCACCGTATAAGAAGTCCCATTTCTTTAAATCTATCTTTAAGAAAAACTTTAAATTCCTGACCATTGCACCCCCCCCCTCCCCCTCCACACATGTAATAAACTCTCCCTAGGTTTAGGTCAGTGTATACTAATTTTTACAAGCAGCAGAATATTGATTAGGAGAGAGGGAGGGGGGGAGGGCAATTTACACTGCAGAAATATCATCCGAGCCGAGTTGATTTTTTTTTGCTAACATTTTAATTCAAACCCTCTGAGGTAAAAAGTACAACTTGGTTGTGGAGTTTTTTTAAATGTTTTGGAAAATGCGGCTCAAAAATATTAAGGCGGAGTACCCCTCCTCCCCTCTGTGCTGGAATATTGAGTAATATGCATAAACAGCCTGTTAAACACAACTAATGATTGCATAAACACTGCCTAAAGTCCTGTTAAACTGACATACTTGGCTTACAACCAGTCTGTCTGTCAATCATTATTAAATTTTACAACTTTGTAAATCAAACAAATTAACAGTTACAAAGTTAAACTTTTCCCTTTTTAGCAAATAAACTATTTATTGATTCAGAAAATTTGTTTTATGTCTGTTTAAAATGTTTATTTTAAAACGAATTTTTTGTTTTTAATCAAGCTTTTTAAAGTGCATATGTATCCACGAGGTTATAGGTAAACATTTCAATGAAATTATATTTTTTTTATTTTGGAAGAGGTTCTGTGATTATGTTTTAATGTGAATTTGTAATTAAGTGTAACCTTTTATTGAATGTTACTTCTGTTTCAATTCCGACGCTGAAAGTTATTTATAGGGTTACCACAAAAAAGACGATCTGAATCTCCTAAAATGTGTCGATTCCAAGAGTTAAATTAGGTCTTTTGCTTTTAATAAAGTCTTTTAATGGCTTTTAAATGATTTGGAAAAGAAAGAAAGAAGTTAATGTTGCAGGGTGTCATGAATATAAGGAAATAGACTCGACAGTATTAAATATGTACAGTTGTCTCTGAAGTCTCATCCTGGCGGATAACCCTGAATAGGACTGTCACGGAAAAACTTTTTTCTTGTAAAGTTTATCCATATCAAGGTTACGCAAGACGCAAATAAGGAACCCTTTGCAATATTCTTATTTGTTAACTCTTTTATTTGCAATAGTAAAAATGTAATTTATAAGTTATCTCTGCAATTGAATATGCAACGCACATGCTAAATTCGTCTCCACCAAATATTTTGCCCTTTTTTTGTAGAATGGCTAAAAAAAAAACTTTTTTTTCTCAAAATGCCCGAATTTCTACTTTTAAAAAAACCAATAACAACCAACTAAAAAATATAAATCAAGGAAAAAGAAGGAGTTTCTGAGTGTTTTCTAAACCTTTGGATAGGAATTGAGTCTTTTTGTCAGAAACTCCGATGTCCTAATCCCTTTATCATCGCAACACAATGTCATAGACCTTTGATATATAAAGCTTTGAATTCTGTTAAATCAAATCATCTTTTTCGAAATATCTAAGGTTTACACCAGCAGGTTGCAAAGACAGAGTATTAGAAAATTAGTGTGTTTGGTAAAGACTTCTGTCTCTAATTATTATCTAGTATTGAATATACTTATTATTTATCTTTGAAAAATTAACTGTTTAATTATGATACCACAACATTTTTTCTCAATATTTCGATCGTTAAAAATTTCTCAGAAGATGTCATCGAAGGAAAATATTGAAGGCGGAAAGAGGGGGAGGGGGTAAGGAGTTAAAATAGGGGGGGGAG